>NW_008620774.1:122031-133556 GCF_000691845.1 Merops nubicus | reverse complement strand
TTCATTAACTAGTCCTCAAATCCCTTCTTGCTTATGCTGCTGCAGGTGAGGATGAAGTAAATGCTGCTGCTGTGGTTTTCATCAGTGCAAGCTTTATGGAGCTAGAAAATACAGGTTCTATATAGAGTCCTGGTGCACTATGCCAGGAGCTGCACTGCTAACATGGCAACTCAGTATGTGTTCTCACAGTTCCAGACCATGTTGATCCCACAGTATCTTTGAAAATGTGCTTACATGTTCTATTTAGAATTGATGACAGGCACCATCCATACCCTACACAGTGGACTGCAACGTACATTGCAGGGCTGAGGACTTGTGGGAACAACAGGAGCAGTGGTCATGTATTCTGACACCTTCATTTGGTGTGGAGGGGGTTCACAGTTTTTTAAATGCTGCAAGTTGCCATCAGGAAAATGACTAAAATGACATACTCAATTCATGCTTTGCAGTCTACACATAGCATTTTATCTTTCCATGATGCTCGAGGACACATTAGCTCAGGATATCCAAAATAATTTATTTTACCACATATGTGCTCTGTATTTTGCCTAGTGTGAAAGAAGCATATGAGAAGTCTGAATGGCAGCAAAAAAAAAACCAAAAAGATTCAGAATGTGTTTCAGATTTTAGCTTCAACTGTATACTTCCCCAGAATGATTCCATACAGTGAGGACGTACATGACTTCATCCAGGACAAGGATAGGTATCCTCACCTACTATCAACTGGTTTGCAATAAAGTCTATAGAAGAGGTGGCAAAACAGGAGTCAAGACCAGAAAAAGGGTAATAGTCAGTGCATTCCAGCAATAAATAGGAAAGGAAGAAGAGGTGAAGAAGGGAAAAAAGGGAGTGAAGATTTTTTTAAAAAAAAGGGAGTGATGCTGCTTTCCTCCCTGAAGGAGGATCTTTCTGACTCACCTTGGTATCTACAAATTGCCTTCCAAATTGCTGACTTTTCTTATTCACTGCTTTTCTTTCTTTTCATCCTATTCTTTGTTGTTAGGGCTTCTAAAATATAGCCATTAAGATCTGTTACTCTGAATATGTGTCTGAATTAGACACCACTAAGCACAAATCCTTGAAAATCACTGGAGTCTTATTTGTAATGTGCAGTTTTCTCTGTAATAGCTTTTAACACTTGTGGTGCAGAGTGTATCACAGTTTTAGATCAGTTGCTGTAGATATATAGTTTATCAAGTTCTCTGTATATAAAATCTTATATATATTTACATTAAACACACAGTGGAAACACAGAGGAAGAAGGAGATGGTATGGCAAATATTACTGCATCCTGTGCATGCTCTTACAGCTGCTCTGCAGATTCTGACTTCAAAGCTCATTCAATCTTTTTTCTTTTCATAGAATCATAGAATGGTTTCAGTTGGAAGAGACCTTAAATATCATCTGCCATGGTCACGGACACCTTCCACTAGACCAGGTGGAACTAAATAAAGCCCCAAAGAGATGAATAAAGCCTAAAATACAGCTTTTCCTCTTCATGCACAAGTGCCCACTCCCAGTTCCAATTACTCCATCTTAACAAGCACTATCCCTATAAAACTGAACTGCTTTAGCAAGAGAGGATGAGAAACACCAGCAAATACAGGAGATGGAATGATTTGAGAGTCTTTTGGGATTCAGAATACTGCAATTCAAGCCCATACCAAACCAAGAATAGCAGGGACATATCCCCAAAGCCAGATGTAGTCCAAGCAATTGCTACTCTGCAATTTACTTTCAGGAAAATTGCTTCCCACATATCATAGATACCAATCCAGAGCTAAAAAAATAAAAAAATAAAAAAAAAATAAACTCAGTAAATGGAGCTTTCTGATCCATCTGGACCTGGAACACAGCAAGCCATTTGCTCCAAAGAGCAAGGCGTAGGTATGATTGTTCGTGTTCTTTCTCATTTCCTCATGAAACAGTTCAAATGAATGAATAAATATTTGTGGGAAGTTTAAAACTTTGGATCAGATAATCAACAAATCCCACAAGGAGAAAACTAGCCCTTTCAATGACTGTTAGGTTCCCCAGTCATCTCAAAACTTCATGGAACAGCACTCACCAAAATAAAGGTATGCTAACAGCTTCTAAATGTGGGTTGTGTCCCAGGCTCTGACAGACTCTACTCCAGAGGCCAGGGCAGCACTTTCTGAAAGGGCTTCACAGACAACATATGGGCATCTCCTGGGAAAATGAAAAAAATAATTTCTCAGGAGAATCACACTGCTGCAGGATTTCTAACGTTGGTTCAGGGCCATTCAGAAGGAGAATGTTAACATATAAAAAGAGGGGGATTTTACACTACAGTAAAAACTGCAGTACACAACTGAATGAGTGATATTGTTTAAAACTGTACAAAGCTCTGAAAAATTTTACCAGTAAACGTAACCAAAAACATCTGGATGGGCTGAAGTTTCAAGTGGGAGCTGGGGAGAAGTGTTCCTAAAATCAGATAAATAGAAGCCTGAAAGATAAGCTATATATGGCTGAGTGACCTACTTTTTTAGTCAAGGTTGTCAATCAGGCTAGGTTAAAATACATGTAAAGATTGTAAGCTGCTTCCAGAAATGCCTGAGAGTCCTCTGTGTAACTTAACAGCTCATCTGATTTAAGGATCAGACAAATATTCTTCTTCCCTAAACCACTGCAAACAATGCAATTCAATGAAATATTAATGGTGTACAACTAGACTGCAAACATTACATGTTCCAACTGCTCTGATGCCCAGTGAATTACATCTGTAAGTGACAGCACATAGATATGGAATAACAGTGAGTTCTTAGAGATTGTTGCTTCCTGTTCAATGTAAATATTGGATTGGTGATTAATTGTTACAAAAACTGTAGACTTCATCACATGGAACACAAAGATTCCCGGCCACAGAGGAAGCATTAAAATCAACAACACAGAGAAATGTCTTCAAAGTGTGAGAAAGTCTCTTCAGTTCTTACAGATTGACTAACTTCATGTGAAGCACAGGAAGGCACAGGAATTTCTTTCTACCCACCTCATGTAAGAAGAAACTCTTATGTATGACTGGATTCAACATTCATAGACACAATATTTATTTTTCACAAGTATTTCATGTATGTATATAGGTAGACATGACAGCTTTATAAAATATACATGTGTGTGCCTGTGCACAGGAGCACGAGCTGGAAGAGGACAGCCTGCTTCCCTTCATCATGGTGACAACAAATGCCAGAATGACACAGATCAAGTTCCAAGTAGTGCAAAAGCTTCTGGGCAGTGCTAGTTAATGGTTCTTACTGTGTCCTCATGACCAAACTACAAAGCTCTGAAAGCATAAACAGCTTTGCTCACTTGTGTTAATTGAAGCAATGCTCCTCCTAGCACTCAGAAACACAGCAATAGGTGCCAGGGAAAGTCCATTAAATAACACAAGAACCTGTAGATACTCAGAGTTAATAATCTACCCTGTCAAAGAAGAAAAGATGCCAGATTTAATATAATGTGACAGAGAAAAAGCTTTGCAATAATAGTAAGTTTTAAGAAAAGATTTGTTGATTATAAAATCAGGTGGATTGTTACGATCATATAATCTGACTTCTTGCATAACAAGTACCATCAAAGTTGATCCAGTCATGAAGCTCACAACTTCCCAGTGAGCAGTGTAGCTTTCTAAGAGACTTCAGGTTCAATTTAAAAGCATCAGGAACAAAATTCCTGATAGTGCTATTTACACTTTTTTTTTCCCCCCCTGTCCCTGATTAGCTGTGGCATCCTATTTTTTTTTTTGATAGATCAAAGGAGCTTTTGCTTCTTAGTTCTCTTCCTTGTGTAAGTACTTCTCGACCTCTGCAAAGATAAAATCAAATTTCTTTCACCTCTTCTTAAAAGTAGGCTTTCTAGGACTGATACTGCTCTTACAGCATTTACCTAATTCTGTCCAAGATCTCAAATTTCCTTTGAAGTTTTTCACTGTTTTGTGGGTTTTGTTAATGCCAGAGAACTAGGAATAACACTTTCTTATGTCTCTACTTGATGTTTCCCTGCTTTCTAATCAAAAGACGACGAGAATTTTTAACAGCTGCAGCATCCTGAAAATTCATTATGAGAAAAGGGAGCACCATTTTTATAGAAGGAAATTCAGAAAGACACAAGGCCAAGAGCAAGGAGGAACTGGCAGTGCGTCGCTCTTTCTGGTATGGTGTGCTAATCTCCTTTTCCCCCATTTCCTAAGCTCTCTTTTCAAACCCTATAATCTCTGAAACATTTGGAAAAGTATCCGAGGTGCATGCAATTTGGAAATGGAAGCAGCTTTTCTAATGTAAGGCTGTAACTCAACATGATGATTAAGTTGGACTTGTTTTTCTCCCTGATGCTCATATACTTTCTGCGTCTGGATTATTTCCAGCATTCTTTTTTTCCACACTTACATGCAATTCTGTCATAGTTAACACTTCTAATAGTAGTTTTCTTTCCCTTCTGCTGATCTGTAATTTTATCTAAAGGAATAGTCTGCTTTTCTGAAATACCTCTTACACTGAGGTCTTTTTTAATTATCCCAGCAGCTTCCTGAGAAATACATTCTGGTTTTACTTTTCTGCTCCTGTTCTCTTCTACAATTGCTAATATCTCTTTTTAACTTGTTTCTTCCTCAGTGTTGTCCTCTCTCTACTTCATCTGTTCTTTGTTTTTTCTTTAAACACTTATGTTTTCAAATTAACTTTGATCTCTCTGTGAGGGTTGCCCTGGATAATACTGTTTTTTTATCTCTGTTGTAGGTCTTCACCTTTCTCTCCATTAATCTTCCAAACCTATAAATTATTGCAGAACATATTTCTATTTTCCCCTCTCTGCTTCCATCCACAGAGAATTCACACTGACTTTAGACTTACTACTTTAAATTGTCCAAGACTTTTATCATTCTCAGCTTTTTGAGAAAGGCTGTTAATATTTTAGGGCTACATTTTAACCTCTGAGAAACACCTGTAACTCCAAATGACTTCAGTGGGAATCTGTAGGCATCTTTTGGGAATGAGTTTGGACTTCAGTCCAGAAACTAAGTTAAAATATGTTCCAGTGCACTGAGGATGTTCTTTCCACTGCCATGTTATATCCATATATAAACTCAGTTGTGTTGTGTCTCATTTTGGGACATGGAGAGCCACATCTTTCTTGCAAGTTAGGCCTGTGAAACAGCAGAAGAGACATTTCGTCAGAAGATAAAAATTCAGACAAAATCTTTTTTTTTTGAATGTCTAGAAATACAAATAAAATATAAACAACAAACATACCAAACTATGTAACCTAACTTTCTTATCGCTTGGCATTTTAAGGGTATGGATGAATTTTTTACTTTTGAGAACATTAAAAAGTTGGATTCTTCAGCCTGGGCTTCACTGAGAGGCAGAAGAACAACTCACAGCCTTGATAATTTTTGACACATGAAAATATCCTTCTCATCCACAAAGACCTACAGTGATTTAAAGTGGGAAATGATATCTTTTGGGTATGCATACGGTAATGTAACACTCTGTGTTACAGTATCTGAGGGCAGGACCTGTTATTGTTGAGACAGACACAACACAAGCTTGTGAGCAAGAAGACACTTTTATTGTTCTAACAAGCCTTTTTATACCTTTTCTTAAACATATGTGTCTATATATGATTGGTTTAGTCAAGGATCAACAGTTCATGATTGGACAACTTTTCTCTGCTGTAAGATCAAGACGCTTCCTTTATGTGTTCCTTCTGTCAGTCTGGCAGTTCCTTATCTTCTTTACTCCACTCTTCTCAGCATTTCCCAGACTCTTCAGGGATGCACGGTTATCTGCTTGCATTCCAATCCCCTGGACCAGCTGAGGTTCCCACAAGGACCCTCTACGATGCTAGCACATACTGAGCAGGTGCATTATTTCAAACCCCTACCAGAGAAATGTTTGCATTTGTTCCATTTACTTTTCCTCAGCTGTGCATTATGTTCTTCAAAAAAACAGAGGAGGTCGCATGGCACTTCATAGAAAAAGAGGAGATAGCTTTGGTTGTTTTTGAGGAGCAGTGCACGTGTTCAGGTGGAGAGCAGAAGGGCAGTCCTGAGCCCTCAGAGGCAGTGCTGAGTCCTCACCAGGGCCAGAAGGGACAGTGCAGAGTTTGCCACAGCACAGAAAGTTTCTGAGCTGTCTGAATGTCAGCCTGAATGCAAAGACTTGCAGCAGGCAGAGGAAATTGTTTGAGACATTTTTATGGCTAGTCACTTTGAGACAGTGCTACTTAAAAAGCAATCTCAGTTTGTATTTCTAATACAACCAAGCTTTGGTGACTTTAAGGCTTTTGTTTTGGAGCTCACTAGAGGGAAACATATGAATGGATTCCCCTTCAAAGTTCTGGCCAGTTCAAGGTCCCTGATGGATAATCTCTCCCTTCACCACTCAACACATCTTATTAGTGTGTCACAGCATGTGAAGGAGGCACTCCATGCCCAACAAGCTAGAAAAGATGGGTTAGAGGCAATTTAGGGTCTTGATTCTTTATGAATCAAAACACTAGGGCACAATTAATGCAGCACACGGGTTTGCAGCTCACTGACTGCACAGACACGGCCATGGGCACAGGCCTCACAATCAATTTGCCACACTAAGCAGAGGTCTCAGCCTCTCCTTTCTCCATAATAACTGTTTCTGGTAGATGATAGCCTTCTGTTCTTGAGAGTCAGGACAGTCTCTATTAACTTCTCCCTCTGATGACTTCTCCAGGGAAAGGAGAGATTCACCAAAAACTTTCAGCTGGGGCCTGTACTGTTCCAGAGCTCTCCAGACAGCTGCAGGGCTATTTTTCACAATTATCTAGTTTTAGACACGGCCTTAATATTAAATTATGTTTTCCTTGAGGAGAAAAACAATGTTTTATGCTAATTGCAACCATAAACCAAAACAAAGGCACTATAATGTGAGCATGGATTCACATGCAAACATACTCTGAAAATAGAAGTGCTAAATTACGCTTTATTGCATTAGCTAACTATGTACAATGCTGTTTCTATAACAATGATATATTGAATTAATACAAATATTTATAGGCTTGAATGAATTCTGTGCTGAATCAGGAAGGCACATTTTACAGTTTTCTAAAAGTAACTGAGCTACTTGTGTCTTCATCAAGGAAGCAATTAATACTCCCCTGATTGTTTCACACAATTAAGGTATATTCCATAAATAAACAAATTATTTTCATTCATGTACCAATAACTTTCCCCCACGTTATCTCTCTATTCTGAGACAGCTTGAATACAAATTGCTTGAGATAACCTCATTTAAAGAAAAATATCTAACCACACAAACTAACAATCATCACTTAATCTCCAAATCCATTTACTTTTAGAGGATGGCAAAAACTGTTTATCAAATGCTACACTTCAAGATTATTTCACCTCACAGTGGACTTCAGAGCTCATCATATCCATTCCTCTCAGTGACAGAGTGAACATTCTTCAAACAGGGTCCATCTTCATGATGTCAGATAAAAGTTAGTTCCATTCAATTATGATTTGGGATTAAGGAGAGTGAAATGAGCGCTAGCCGTGAGTAAATCCTTTGAATAGTCAGATTATGCTTGTTTTGTTGACATATTTAATAAATCGGGTAGGATATTTACATTTTTCTATTCAGAATGGAAACTATTGAATATTTAAAAGTTCTGTGTTTGCACCTTACTAAAACTCTTATTAGATAAATAAAACATAATCGCCCATTCCCTGTGCCAAACTTGACTTTGTTTTTGCTGCATGAAGAGACATTGCACAGGAAAAATAATAGTGTCTTGGTTACACTTCTGGTTCTACAGTAACTTTTCCTAAAAGTGATATTGATAGCATTTAATTTTAAGAACAAAAGACAGATTAATCATAGATTGAATAGGACATGAGCTCCTTTGAAATTCTTACCACAATACCTCAGCCCTTGTAAATCAGCACTTGATTTTTGAAATGTTTATTACTCCCTCCAACCTAGCCACAGGCCCAAAAGAGTTGTGCTTAATAATAACAATAATAATTTCAACACAGTTCCCCTGTTTTCCTCAATGTCTTTTTTTACTTTTGAACACGAAACGAAAGCAAAATTTATTTACAATAAAGATGATTTTTTTTTTCTGTTCTTGGGATAACATTTCTGTTAAAGCAGAAAGAAACATTAAAAAATACCATTTTGGTATTCAGTTCAACGACAACAAAAACATTCTAGTCACTAGCTCACTTGGTTTTGTTCATATAGTCTTTGAAATAAATTTAAGGGAATAAACACTTCTCTATAGTCACTTAGTAGGCACCTGCTTATATTCACATTGTCCAAACCATCATACTATTCTGCTGGCATGGATCATGTGTATTTGTGACCTGCATCAGGTGGCACACACAGTGGCACAGAATTAGCCCATAATCTTTAACACTTCATGACTGGAAGGCTTTCTGATACAGACCATATGATATCCCTCTACTCATCTACTCAATACACAGCACCACCCTGCTTATATTTCCTGTGTGAGAGGACCACCCTCTCATGCAGGTCTTTGGAGAATATTTACCATATATTGTTGGAGCATATTGTCTTCTGCTGTTTATCTACTACCTGATGTCCAGAAAGTTTTAGCATGATGTGGCTTATCCTTCAGAAAAAGGTTCAACTAAATTGCAAAGGCCTTATCAGCATAACAGCAAAAGCCCAAGGTGCTAACTCTGACAGTGGCCACAACCAGACACAACCAGAGAATGTAAGAGATTAAAAGCCAGTAGCGCTTCCAAAAAAATTTTTTCCTCACCTCCAACACAGAGGACATCATTAGACAAAGGTAATTATATCTAATAACTTTTGATGGATTTTTTTTTTTAATGTGTCCAGTTGTTTTTGAAAGCCATTAATATTCACAGGATACTCTAGCAAGACTGATTACCAGATGTCTGAAGAATACCTTTCATTTACCTTGAGTCCACCATTTTCCAACTTCATTTAATTTCCCCACGTCCTTTTACTGAAAGAGATTTTGATCAGTGAGTATCTGCCTTCTCAGTGTCACTCTTTATCATACAGGCTCCTAAATAGACTTCCTCATTTGTCTATTTTCCATCTAGAAGAATCTAGGTCCACTTAGTTAATTCTCATACAGAAGTTGTTACTTGCTGGAGGGATCAACTTTACTTTGGACTTGAATATCTTAAAGGTCTTTTCTAATCGAAAATGATTCTTTGATTCTATACTTCACCATCAGGAAATGGAGAACATCTTTGCTGAAGATATTTTGCAGAATCTCATGCTTTTGGTCATGGTCACAGCTCTAAGCAGTTCCCCTTTCCTTTTTCCTGAGGTCTGAAAGAGTAGTTCCCATGTGGGGGGTGTGCTCCAACACACAAGTGGAACTTCAATCACCAGGTACAGGACTGTCAGGAGAGCAAGACAAGATCACTGAGCATCGTTCAAGATCCAGTGGTTGTGGTAATGATGCAGCCCACTCTCAGCTACCAGGGAAGCAGCCTGGGGCAGATGCACTGTTCCTGAGCAGAGCGTGGGGGTATTGGCTTCATGCCCCTTGCACCCTTGCATGTGGGTGGTGAGTTGTAGCAGAATTGGGATAGGGTGCCTCTGGAGCTTGTCTCAGCCTCTTCATGCTGTGCTCTTGCAGTGCTCATCTCCTGTCCATTAAAGTCTACTCCCTTGTATGATCTCTGACGTTTAGAGAGGTGTCATGGGCTCCCTTTCATGGCCTATTGCAGTATTATTACTGGAGAACTTTCTCAGATGGGAAGAGCAAGACATGGTGCTCTGTCTCCGTGGTGCACCTTGTGGAAGGAGTTATTCTCTGTTTCACAACCACATTTTCCTAACAGTAGATCTATTTGCACTGTTCAAATAGAAACTGAAGAACAAAGTTCAAAGAAGTCTGTGATGTGGACATCCAGGACTAGAGCCCTGCAGAGAAACATAAAGAAAACCAACATGACAATGTAGGTGAGCCAGCCTTGTTTCAAAATGCTACAGAAAGAGAGAATCGAATGGGTTGGCAATTACATGACCTTTAAGCCAAAGATTTGCATGTGGCAAGAAGGTCTGTCTTCTAACACCAAACAGTCATTGACTTCTCCAGTGTCCTCACAATGTCTCTGACTTTTCCTGGGGAAATGACCATCCATTAGTGAGCATACCCATACTTCCATTTGCATCTTAATTTTTTCCACCTCCTGTCCTGTTTTTACTCCCTCAGCCCTTTATCATCCTCAAATTTCCAGAATCAGAATAGGACACAGAAAGCAGTGCTGAACACTCTTAACTGCACACATGTGATTAGGGCCGCGCAACAAAACACAGATCTATGAGCTGATTACAGTCCTCTAAGAGGTCATTTGATAATTTTTCCAGTGTGATTACTCTCATTAAATGGCCAATGATTTGTCTGTGTGTTTAGATAAGAGTTTTCCCTATGTTTCTCAAGAATAAAATGTCAAAATGTCTGTGCAGGGAAGGAACCCTCCATTAAATGTGGCCAAACAGGGACGTTTCATAGGCTGTGTCAGAGACAGTTACTGTCAAATACTTTTGATGAAGAGTCTTATACATACAAAATAGAAATGAAGAGGCTGAATGGCCCCGGCAGCCTTTTTGCACTGAGGTTGCCAGTTTAAAGCAAGTTCCAGTCAAGAATAATTGAACTCAGCTCAAATTAGATTGTTGCTCCTTAGCTCTGTGAAATGAGTTAGATGATCACAGTCCGCTTCCCATTAGCCTAACTGTCTGCTTTACTAACACCACCTGCACAATTGAAACTAATTGCTGCCCTCAATAGCAGTATCAACAGAGAGGATACAATTAAATAGTAATGCATTAATGAACTATATCCTCCCCCTCAAGACATGATACCTTTAGACACTGGCAGTGAGCAAGCTCGTCTGGCTGGCGCTTCAAGTGGGGCTGCATTTCCACCAGTGGGCTGCCAGTCAAGTTCCAGTCACCAAGCAGAAAAGTAAGCTTATGCACAAATGAACATTAATAAGGATATATTTATTCAGCTGGAATATGGGCAAGCCTAGAGCAGCAGAAAACACATACTACTGTGCTTGGATTGAAGGGATCAACGTGATAAGAGCCCTATAGCTATCAAAAGGCCATCGGACACAAATCTCATGAAGGATTCCTAAACTCCCTTGCCTCCAGGGATATTACTTTTCAAAAATATATTTTGAGGGTTTTAAACCCACTGGTTTAGCCCGGGAAGAAAACACCCTCAGCGGGACCCCAGTAGCACCTCCAGGGTGGTCGTCAGCGAAGAGGAGGGCAGTGGTGAGTAAAGGAGGGATGGGCAACGATGGCTTTCTTCCAAAATAAAAGGTTTTAATAACATGAAAATAACAAACAAAAACACCTGAGGCATGCACTGAAACAGCACCCACCCCAGGGGAGAAGCAAAAGAGCCTGTGGCCTTGGGGCCAGGGGTTTTTAACAGGTAGGTAGGTGGGTTTACAAAGGCATTGTCCTGTAAGGATACCTGGATGGGTTACCGACAGGTCAGGG
>NW_008620774.1:102270-121960 GCF_000691845.1 Merops nubicus | reverse complement strand
GTGTCCATGTGTGGGGACAAAGAGGCAACAGAAACCTCTGTCTCCAGGAGGAGCACTGCAACACAGGGGCTCATGCAAAGTCAGTGCAG
The DNA here is from genome assembly GCF_000691845.1 of Merops nubicus. Lineage (NCBI taxonomy): Eukaryota > Metazoa > Chordata > Aves > Coraciiformes > Meropidae > Merops > Merops nubicus. Next base: position 121,871 of record NW_008620774.1, on the reverse strand, counting down.
CAATAAAAACCACAGGGCGTTGACTCCCAGAGCAGGCTGAGAACACACTGACACAGTGCTGCTGCTGGTCAGCCTCTGATCAGGAACCAGGCTGCTTCCAGCAGGCAGTGGAAGCCACACAGCAGCACTATGGTGTACTTCTGGCAGAAACAGGTCCTCTCCTAAGCTCCCACTGCTGTCATTACTGAGAAGAATTTGTCCTAAACATAAATTGCACATTGGCCTAGAGCACTGGCTGCAGCCTTCCCCAAGCCAGCTGTTTTCTCATTCTCTTCCTTTCATTGCTTGCCCAGACTTCTGCTGCTGCCTTTCCACAGCTCAGCTCTCCTAGGCAGCACACCACCCTTCATCCATTTTCTGCCTTCCTTGAAAAGGGAGAAAGATGATGAAGTCCTCTCTCAGGACTTGGTCATTCCTTCCACTGCCCTCTACTCTCTTTTCTCTTGAGTTCCACAGCTCAGCTCTCCTAGGCAGCACACCACCTTCATCCATTTTCTGCCTTCCTTGAAAAGGGGTTCTCTCTCAGGACTTCATCATTCCTTTCACTGCCCTCTACTCTCTTCTCTCTTGAGATACCTCTGCCCTCTCTTAACCCTTGCAGTACTGTCAGCTCAGCGGGTGGCATAAGTGCTATCAGTGCCCAGGATGCACACACAAGCTTTCAGTAGCCAAGACTAGCACTCTTCACTCCTCAAAGAGCAGTGTATATGAATAGTATGGGCATGTCATTCAAGGAGTGGATCTCAAGGAACTGTTTTGTAGACCCATTAAAAAATGATGTTATTGGCTTTTACAGATATATGAGCACCTGTGCTTCTCGGTAACTTTTTTTAATAGGGCAGCCAGAACTTTGAATGTCTACAGGGTACTTTTTTTCTAAGGACTGTAAAATGATTAACAGACACCAACAAAGAAAACTTCATACCACAGCTGGGAGGAAGAGAAATAAAACTTTTCTGCTTGGGTAGCTATTTTTGCCTCACTCAAGACCAGTTTGGAGTTCAGATCATCAACTCCAGAGCCAGGACTGAATGCCAGGCATCCTTCCCTGCACTCTAACAAATATTAAACACTTCCTTTAGCTGTACTTGGTTCCTCAAAGGGGTTGATCCACTGACAAAGGAGGATCATTCACTGTATTGTTCTGCCTAGAAATATGACAGTTCAGCGAACACTATTTGATGCTTCTTCAGATTTTCCTGTGTTCGTTCAATAGAGAATTACTACTCACAGACAACCACTATTCAGTAACATAAAATATCTGTAACACAGGTGTATCGACATGCACAAGCCATGAAATAGTTCAAAATAAATTGTAGAAAATGTAAAAAATAGCTGCCAATTCCAGGTAATGAGTGAGCAAGACCGTGTTAGCTCTCAGAGCACTGGTTTGAGATGAAGAAATTGTGTGATACTATAGGATGCACATGAGGGCCAGATTTCTCAGAAGTGGTTAGAGTGTACACCTGATCTTGATGTGACTCTTACAGTCAAATTTTCAGAGGACTAATTTAGCAAACTGAGCTGCTTTGAAAGTCCAGCCTGGATGCAGACAATAAATTGATTTTAAGACCCCACTCTTGTTTATAAAAAGGAAAGACTTAGATAAGAAGCCAAAGGTCAACTGCAAATTGCTTTTCCTTTAAAAGAATAAAATAAAATTTTGCACATCTGAAAGGGTGTTGTATTAAGCAGCTGTAGACTTTCCCTCACATTCACTCCTGGAATATACTGGGATAGAAAGGTTGTTACACTAGTGAGTTTTCTAAAGTATAACTCTACTCTTAATGCATTTGAAAAAAAAATTATTAGAAAAAAAAAATCTAAATCAGAAAAATCCATGAAACAACACCTAGGCTTGGATGTGAAAAATCCTATACATGACTTAAAAGCAAATGAGTGTACAACTGAATGCTCACCCACCTTTATTTTCTTTAGACCCTAACATGTTTTACTTTTCAGCTGACAGTTTCTTTCATCTGCCCTGTAGTAAATGTAGATGATATCTTCTCAGTGAATTGTTTAGGTGTTAACAACAAAATAATAACATCAGCAATGCAAGTGTGAGTCAGCTGTTGCAATGTTCCTGTTGTTTGGAATTTTGCATGAAGAACAGCAGCTTATTTATTTCTGGAGAGTCATCAAAGATAGAGTCTGCAAGCAATAACAAAGTTCCTACAGGTCTCCTTTCATTTCCTCTAGCAGAGCAGAAAAAGAAAGAGAAAATGTCATAGATCCACTGTTCACTTTTTTTCTTGAATTGCTTGATGGAGCAAATTCTTCCTTCTACCATGGTTACCAAACTATTTTTCACCAATCAACAGATGTGTGACTTCAGCCTAATACAATCAGAATGGAGACTAGGATAAGTTATGGTTAGTAATATTTTATTTTCAAAAGTAAAAAATACTACTCAAATGACAGGCATGTTTATACTAGCAAGGAAAAAATGCATTTTTACATGACTCCTACATTCTTGTTTGCATTTCACAATAAAACAAAAAAAAAAGACAGTGTTATCTAAAAGTAAGACTTAGAGGACTGAACAAGGCAAATACATTTCATTGAAAGGTATCTTTATTTGGGATCTCACTAGGAGATCACACATCGCTTTGCAACTAGATTTGCAGCCTTAGTGAACTTCTTAACCAAAGAACAAAATCTACATGAAGCTTTACCCAGCAATGTGATGTTTGTGCTTAGTGCATCTAAACACAGCATTATTCAAGTCCATCCTTCACTTTGATTAAATTCCTTATTTAAGGAAAGTCCACTGAAGTCTAATTGTGTTTTAAAGAACCAGAGGACAGTGTAGCAAAAAAATCTGATCAACTGTTTCAATTTAAACAACACGCAGTAAAACCATTAGAAGATAGAGTTATGTGTCTTCAGTATACATGGTAATAAATAAATTAAACCAAACAGAACAAATATCCCCAGCTACTTCAGAGATAAATATAGAAACTTGTAAGTAGAAACTGTTTCAATCTAAAATAAAGAGAAAGAAAACAGTAAGAGGCAATGAAATTTTGTCTCAAAAAGCCTTGTGTTTCCCATTTATTTTGTACTGAGTCCATTTACTTTTCTCTCATGATCATCCTTCTATGCACTCAGTGCTTACTAAACAGTATAATATGAATGGTATCATGATGCATTTAAACTGGAAGGTGCCTAAATTACTTGTGGTTTTTGAAGACAAGGATTATATTTAGTTTTGGAAAATTCTTTTTCCTTTTCTTCTCCTCCCCTTATCATCTAAAATGTCATTTGTCTGTTGGCTTTCCCCCCACTTTATTGACCATTCTCATGTCAACAGGAAGAAAGGTGAAAGATCATTAGATTTTGAGTCTGCTGAGTAATTCTAAAAGCTTTGCAAGTCTGACTCCAGGAAATATTTTACATCAAACTCAGCTTTGTTCATTCAGTATAAAAGGCTGCATATTACAAGAGAGGATAGCTCAGCTTCACAGGGTTATGGAAAAGCAAGTGGGTGGCATAATCAGAGCTTAATTAGATCAGCCTTAATCTGAGCTCCATTGTCATAAGTACATTTAAGTCAATATGTTTAAAGTTGGCAAACTGATCTTTTAGTAAACAAAACCAATAAATTGTTTAAAAAGATGTCACTTAACTGAAACTGATAGTAACAAACATTTACAGCAGGAAACGTACACCTCATCTTGTCCAAACTTAGTGAGAATAGTTTTTCGTTTTTATTCACAAAGTAAAAATTTATACAAAACCCCCCAGATTTTTGTATAAAATGTCAGTTAGAAAAGGTCATAGAATTTCCTTAGTAACATATTACCATGAGAGCCGGGGGGGGTTAGCATACCTTCTTTGCACTTGCTACAAATAGAAGGTGAAAAAGCAGAAAATCAACAGTTTTGCCATAGAAAATAGTTACCCAGAAGAGCAGTGCTTTCCTGAGAACCTTGGTGTTGTGTAAAAAGAGTTGCTGCTCACCTGAATTTGGCCATGACACACAGCTGCCATATGCTCAGGTAGTAAATCAGTTTAAGAAAGCTCCTATTAACTGGGTCTCTCAGAACAACTTTGATAGCCTTACATAGTGCAGTTACACTGATGCAAATGCTTTGACAGAGGTGCAATACTAAGTCACAAACTGTGAATAGCTGGAGAAAAGGAATTATCTTATTGAAGGTTCACACTTTCTCCCTGTGGCTTATTCATTTCCTTCACGTGAATGGGACTGTGAGTTCTGTGTACAAGTTGCAAAATACTAAATCCCCCTCAACATGATTAAATTTCCCTGGTTATATTAATCTATACTACCTCAAATATTTTTTTCAACATTCCTCAGAGCTTTCATTTTTTTCCTACAATCTTTAACTGCTATGAGGTTTTTTGGTTTTCCTCAGTACTTCTTCAAAACACCTAATCCTTTCTACATCCTTTAGACCTTTCATGTCATTCTCATCTTCTCAGTTCTCTCAGGTCTTCTCGTAACAATAAAGCACCATTCACCTCTCTAAACTTTAGCTATGTAAAAGTTCAGTTGTGCAGATTGGTCGCCCTTGAGTCACTCTGTGCTGGTGGGAACAGAGAGATACAAAGGATTATGTGCCTGAGTTAAGACAAGGAGCTTATTTTGGTGTGTGAGTTAACTTTCAGATGGGTAAAGGTAGAAAAAAAATGGATAGCACTCACAAGGCCTATATTTGACCAGATCCAGCTCTTCACCCTTTTTTCACCCTATATTTGAAATTCTGCTTATAAAATGGGGTTATAAGCCCATCACAGGGAAAGTTAGATGCCAAAATGTTTTCTTCAATTAGTTAGAGTGGTTTTAGAAGGCACTTCTTTTGTATAAACAGCTCACCTTCTTTTGCCTTGTTTTGCTCCAACATCAGGTTACAAATTTATGTCTAATTTGCTGTCCTCTCTTTTCCCCAAGGTCTCTTTCAGCTTTACTGCTCTTTCCATCTCACTTAATAGATGTTTTGCAGTTTATTTTCTCCTGCATGCTTTAATTCTCATTTCTGTTGTCCAAAGGTGAATTTTTTGATGGAAATTGTGATCAAAGCCACTTTTACTGAAATTTATCACATCCATCACAGGTAACCAGGGCAGGGCAAAACATCTCTGACCTGTTCCAATTCCCATTTATTTTTCAGCAGCAGACTGGTTTATTTGCTGTAATATGCCAAAATTTCTAATGACAGCTGGAATGTGGGTTTAGACAGCCTTTACACTGTAAAGTTCATTTTTGCAACAGGGAATAGAAGTTGTTTTCCTCCACTCTGAAGAAGAAAGTTTTAAACAAGAACAGTCAAGGAGATCAGATCTAAGGGAATCTAGAGGGGGGAAAAGCAGAATTCTCTTTACCTCTTTCAACGTTCCTATCATCACAGTGAAAAGTCTGTTAGCTGACTATATGTAGCTGAAAAGTCTTTCCCTGTCATTCTGGAGTCTTTTGAGAAATCTAAAGAACAAGAGGTCAGAATTATTTCTTAGTGCATTCACAACTTCATGGCATTTCCTAGGTGAACATTAGGAAAAATATCAAGGATACTGTGGATTGTAATTTCTCATTGTGGTATCACCATGCTCTCACAATACACAACACAGAGATGAGATTTGGAAATTATGGTGTAAGTATTGGCTGGTTAGCTGTGGACCTCTGATGAATAGCAAGTGGATAGCATTTAACACACTGTCTGCAGTATTTTACAGAAGGGATTTTTCTTTTTTCCTCTTGCCAAATACCAGCTAGAATTTTTAAAAAATTTGTTGACTTCTTCAAACCTATTCGAGTTGCTGTTTGCTATTTGAGTTGCCACAAATATTTCTCCAGTCCTTTCAGAACCACATCATCTCTGCTGATGTTATTCACAAGAAACCTATTTCTAAAGTCCCGTTGTGAGGTGTAGTTTATGCAAGAGGGTTTGAGGGTTTTGTTCTTTTTTTGGATTTCAGGCTCAAAGCACTGCTAAAGGCAGGTGGCAGAGACAAGTACTATGCAATTTTCTCTTTTCAGCTTTGTCAATAAACTTCATAATTAAGCTAGCCTCCACGGGATCCTTGTTGAAGGCTTCTGAGGAGCAAAGGCTCAGCGTTGAGAAATACTGATTACATCATGTTCTCTTTTCTCCCCTCATGCCTCAGAATCAAAGGCAAAGCTTGCATTTCATGCATCATCCCTTACTTATATAATCCTATAGTGAGGGTAGGTGGGGAATACCAATGTGAAGAAAGATGAAGGTGATCATGCAGTAGGAAGTTCACAAGAAAATGGTCACAGAATTGTAAAATTACCAAATGCAGTTACTTGTTTCCACTCTTAACAGTAACTTACTTTCTTTAAAAAACGGAATTTAAAAGTTCTGTTTAAAATAGACAAGATGCTTACCTTACTTAAGAGCAAAGAATAAGACAAATCAACCAACTCATAGAGTCCAGTTTCTCAAATTCCAGGCAGCCATGCAACAGCTGCCTGGTTTGAAAGGGGCCTGGGAACATCTGTATCATACACTAAAGGATAAAAAGTTCTGCCCTACACCCTACCAGAAAGCCAAGTCTGAACCATGCCCTAAGTGAAAGCAGGAGAATCTTGCTAATGTCACACACAGGTCTCTACACTTCAGTTGCTACATAAAACTCCAGAGAGTCCTAAGGGTCACATACTTACGCTTTAAGACTGCTGCTAATAATTCAAGAAAGAATTTCCTCATGAGCTTATACCTGGCAACTGGTTTTACACTGACTATGTGATAAGGGCATATCAGCCAGATATGCGAAGATGTAAGGCCATTAAAGGTACAATTGCACCCCATTTATGTCTACTTCCTCACCCCCAAGGCTTCAGAGGGCAGTAAATGCAGACCCCAGAAGCCAAATTACAGAGGAAGTTAGGAAAATGATAGCTGATTTCTAATTAGTGCTGAATAGAAACTCAGCAACATGGATAAGATTGCATAATTTTCTGGCAATAGCATTTGTAAGGGACTTCTTTGGGAATACTGACACATCATGTATTTGAAAATTGTCCTACAAGCTTATGCCCTGGGACAAAATTACTTCCCAGGATCCTACATCATATCTCACTCCACAGAATCTTCTATTTAATTGCATGATGCTTTTCCCAAGCATATCACATTATTTTTAAAACAATTTAAATTACTCTGTCCCCTCCCCCTTTGTCTGACACTTCCTGAAACTTATTTCTTGGATGGATAAGGAGCCTTCTTCCAATTTCGTCTCTAAATTTATTCATGGTCAGTTTATAATCACTTGATCTTGTGCCAATACCATCCTTTAACTCAAATAATAATTCTTCTTCCTTGATATTTACCTCCATAGTATGTCATTCATTCATTTAATTCACTCAGTTTAAAATAATCTTAATAAATGTGAAAATGTTGTAGCTATAAAATGAAAATGCACTATGATGACCTTTACTAGAGTCTAGCACTAACTTGATTTTATTAACTATAAGAAATGTTATAACAGATATTAAAGTGTAGTGACATTCCCACATTATGCAAATCTATCTGGACTTTTTTTTTTTGTTCTTTCCTTCTCCACCGTTTTCTACACAGTTTCATTTTACAAATGAAGTTTTAATATTAAACCCAGATTTTTAGAGAAGCGTTTACATATTTGTGTCTGCAAATAAAAGGCAGGAAATTATATGCTCAGACAGTTCAGTGGCTTATGTAACTAACCAGCTATTTCTGTGGTCTCTCTTTCAGGTAAGTAATCACCACAGTTGTCTGTACAAATTAGTTAGTTAGAGGTACACACATTTGGCACCTACTCAGAAAAGAAATGGAAGTCTGGACCATCTAATTAATAAGCCCACCCAAATCTGTCAATGCTATTGATATGTTTGGAAGACAAAATACTCAGTAGCAAACTACTGACTCTCTGCATTTTGCTTTCCTGTGGTTAGTGCACTTACACTGAAAACTTTTGCATAACCTGTTTAATGAATCCAATGTATCACATCTGCCCTTTTTGAAACAGCAGTACTGTCAAGCGTGCCTGTAATGGCATATAAGAACAATATTAGTAAACTGGTTTAATAAAAACATTTGTTCCTCTATCTCAGAAGATAAGAAAACATGGATTATTTGAGGGTATGAACTGATGAGAAAGATTAAGATTTTCTTACAAATATTATGTCCTTGAAGCCATTGTTTGGTCTTGGAATCAGAACAGAAATAAGCATTGCCAAGAAATCTGGTCACATCATAGTTTTTGGCTGTAATATTGCTCCTTGTACTGAGAACAGAATGATGTATATATTAAGACAACAAAACTCATTCATCAGCATACATGAATTATAGGGCAACTTTACAGTGTCACAGAGTCACAGAATGGCTGAGATTGGAAGGGACCTCTGGAGGTCACCCGGTCCAACTCCTTGCTCAAGCAGAGCCATCTAGAGTAGGTTGCCCAGGGCCATGACCAAACAACTCTTTACTGTCTGCAAGGATTGAGATGCTACAACCTCCCAGGGCAAACTGTGCCATTGCTTGTTTCCCATGTTTTAGTTTGTGTCCGTTGCTTCTTGTCCTGATCTTCATTCTCTTGAGCTGCAGCAGCCTCGTGATCCATAGCAGGTGTGAGGAACAGATGCCATAAACCATACACACAAATGGACCTTGGCATCTTTTAGTAACAGGTAGCATTCATGGAGGAAAAAATAGTGTCTTGTGAAATGGAAGGCTTTCATGTAAAAGACAAAAGATTAACCCTCTAACCCATATAATCCCCTAGCAAAGTGTTGTGGTTTAACCCCAGCTGGGAACTAAGCACCACACAGCCATTCATCCACTCCTTTCTGGTGGGATGGGGGAGAGAACTGGAAGGGCAAAAATGAGAAAATTCATAGGTTGAGATAAAGACAGTTTAATAGGTAAGGGAAAAGCCATGCATGCAAACAAAGCAAAATGAGTTCATTTGCCACTTCCCATTCACAGGTAGCTGTTCAGCCATCTCCAGGAGGGCCAGGCTCCATCAAGCATCACTATTACTTGGGAAGAAAAAAATGCTATGACTCTAAATATTGCCTCCCTTCGTTCTTCTCCTCCCAGATTTGTATGCTGAGCATGATGTCATATGGAGTGGAATCTATTACTTGGGAAGAAAAAAATGCTATAACTCTAAATATGGCCTCCCTTCTTTCCTCTCCCCCCAGATTTGTATGCTGAGCGTGATGTCATATGGAGTGGAACGACACTCTGGTCAGTTGGGGTCAGCTCTCCTGCCTGTGTCCCCTCCCAAATCCTTGTGCATCCCCAGCCTACTCACCAGTGGGATGGGGTGAGAAGCAGAAAAGGCCTTGACAGTGTTCAACGCTGCTTAATGACATGTCCCTGAATTATCAACACTGTTTCCAGCACAAACCCAAAATGTGGTCACATACTAACTACCATGAAGAAAAGTAACTCTTCCCCAGCCAAAACCAGCACACAAAGTAGTTATCATTTACTCTAAGTGGCCAGATAGTTAGGTGTATAACATGGTAATGGTGATATAGGAAATTGCTCTAGCATCAGTTGAGTTTAATGCTTCTACACCCTGCAGTTTCTCTTCATTAACAGAGAAGCAGCATGTAACAGGCGTTCCAGCACAGGGACTGACCATTTAGTCCTGTACTTCTGAGAAATTGTTTATAAACAGTCTAAGCCACTGTTATTACTCTATTGCAAAATTAAATTTTCAAGTGTTAAATATCAAAACGTAACTTCACAAATGTAAATAGATTCTTTTACACATCAGGTTTTGTTTACACGTGAGACTATTTATAAAGTGACTCAGTTTTTGCTCAGAGGTGAGACTATTGATGAAGAGACTACTTATTTATAAATAAATTTTTTATTTATTTATTTAGATGGTAAAGTATTATGTGAGTTAATAAAAATTGCTCAACTGATTTCCACAACAGTCTTGGGAATAAATGCTGTTACATACCTAATGCCCACAACAGCATTAGAAATGTTACACAGTGGCTTAATTATTCTTGGCTTTGTCCTCAGCTACAAACAAACATTCAGCTCACAGCCCTGAGATTTGTGCAATGTAGTACAGCTGCTGAGTGTAGACATTCATCCATCCATCCACATTTGGTAACATTCAAAAAACTGTGCATTATGTAAAAATTATTTATATTGACTTCCTTGTGTTACTGAAATCACAAGGCTTTCAAAATTTCCAAGCTTTCTTGTGAAACAGTGTTGTACTTGCAGCTTTAGCATTCTACAGGGGTTTTACCATCATTTTTCTGCACTTTTAGCTTTAGCATTTCTGCACATAAAAACATTGTCATTAGTTGTCCTGAGAAATAAACATTTAACTAATGAGGTATGCACTACAGCTCTTTATCCCAAGGAATCTTGATGTCTTTACTATATTTTTGTGAGTTCTGTGTAACATAATGGATCAGCTTTATATAGACATAAAGTGGCATTGTGGCTTCCCTTGTTTTCCTTTAAGCATGGTAATTCTCAGCTTTTCCAATAATCATGTTGTCCTCTCCGAAATTCCTTCTCCTCTTCTAACTTCTCAGGATTAAATTCTTATTTGATGGCTGGGAAATGGAGGATATTTGTCAGCCCATGACACCAGTGTTGTAGGAACCTTGGCCTCACTGTGAGAATTCATCTTTATGAAAATCTCATGGCATGTTCCAAATAAACATCTGTGTAATTGCTCCAGGAGACCATATTATTTATTATTTTTCAAACAAAATGTCAGTTATAATCATCCAGGATATTATCAAGATGTCATGTTTGCAGTATGTTGTGAAAATAAATATTTTTGTGTTACCATGCCTTGGCATTTGAGTGAAGTAGTAATACCATCATTTTCTTTGAAATCTCTACAGTATTTATTCTGTTTTGTTATGATTAAGATCAAATACATTACATATAAATTAACCACCTAAGTGTATTGTTGAAGGTGCTAATATTGCCATTTGTGTTCTCCAGCAAACAATGTCTTTTTTGTTGTAGCTTGACAACTTCTTTCTTCAGATGATGTCCTTGCATGGGAAGAATGCTTGAAACCTCATCAAGTTCTGAAAATGCACAATGGAAGTACTCTCAACTGCTTTTGAAGCAGAAAGAGAAGACATATCATAAAACAAGCTGTCTACACTCCCAAAATGTTTTCAGAGCACAATAAAGCACTCAGGGGAAAAGAAAAAAAAAAAAAAAAAAAAAAGATCCTGAGTGTAGATCCTTTCTTTGCCATGAAATCTTTTAGGAGCAAAATCAAATCATAGAATCATAGAATCATTTAGGTTGGAGGGGACCTCCAAGATCATCAAGTCCAACCACCGAGCCACCAGGGCTCCAAAGTCCTCTGCTAAAACAGATCAGAATCTGTCAGGGTTGGAAGGGACCACAAGGATCCCCCAGTTCCAACCCCTCTGCCATGAGCAGGGACACCTCCCACTAGATCAGGCGGCCCAGAGCCTCCTCCAGCCTGGCCTTAAAGACCCCCAGGGATGGGGCCTCAACCCCCTCCCTGGGCAACCCATGCCAGGGTCTCACCACTCTCATGGGGAAGAACTTCTTCCTCACATCCAGCCTGAATCTGCCCACTGCCAGCTTTTCTGCCCACTTCCAGCTTTAACCAAATAAGAGAGCCCCCAGTCCATCTTCTACCTCTATAAATTTTCTTTTTGCTTCCTTTTGTTTTGCCAGGTCCAAGATGGTTTTGTTCAATACAATTATTCTGTTTGTTTACAGCCTTTAACATGTTGTTCCAGATACCCAGAAGCACACTTGCTTTGGCAGAAAATGGCTCCGCCTTTATGACAAATCCTTCGGCTTTCACATCTGTAGAGAGAAACTGAAATAACATTGGTGTTGAAGGTTTACAGTTTGGTCTTTAAATGGTGGATTTTCACTGACTCTGGTAGATTTTCACTGACCAAATCTCCCTCTAACATGAGCAGTCACTGTAAATGCTGCTGGACCTGTTCATAACTCCAGTTTCCTCTGGATATCCTCATTGGCATGTCCCCTCTTGGCAGGGCACACAAAGTAATTCAGCTCTTACAGCCTTTTGCATTGCAATGGAGTGCTTGAGCATGGATATGCTGTATTCTCATCAGATTGCTCTTCATAACTAACATTATCTTGCTTGAGATGCTCGACAGCCTTTTGGTTTTTGCCAACGTGTCAACAAAATGTGAAATGTCTGGTGAATTGTTGTAGTGCCTGTAGCTGTCCAAGTTTTCTCATAACAAAGTTAGTGGCAAACGCAAACAAGAAAATTATGTCTCACTCACTTCTGCAGCCACAGCCTCGATTATAATGGCTGCACTTAATACAGTTCCAACTGTTGTCAACTGTAGATTTGGCCCTTGAACAATGACTAGTGGCAGCCCTATCTCTGCTTCCAAATATGCCAGAACTAGCCCTCGGAGTATATTGTTGATTCCTTTGCATTTATTCAGCTGTACCTGAAAGACAATATCTAACAATGAAAATTGAACATATGCTGTGCTATTAGAACAAAGCTTTAAAAAAATCACAACATAAAAAGCCATAAAAATAAGAGCTAAGACTAAAACTGGCCCTAGCACGCTATCGTCGATGTCTTTTTTCCATTAGAAGCTTCAGTTGTTTAATACAGTAATTCTTTATTTCTACATATTTGAATTCCAGGCTTCATTATGGCACAGGCAAGGTTACAAATAACGATGCAGCTTCCTCAGTGGTGCTTTAACATACTGATGAAGCTGAACTACTGTTCTGACATGTTTTGTGGAAAAAAAAGCATCACCAACAACAACAACAAAAACCAGACGTTTGATGAAAAAAAGTTAAAATTATTATTTTAGCTTTATTTTAATATTAATTTAAAGTATAAGAATAACCTCATATACCAGTACTGTGATAACTGGATGAAAAGCAGCTCTACCTAAAAGGATTTGGGGGTCTTAGAGACCAGGTTAAGCGTGGACCAGCAATGCACCGTGGCAGCAAAACAGGTCAGCAGCCTCCTGGGCTGGATCAGAGTATTGCCAGCAGTTTGAGGGAGGTGATTCTTCTCCTCTGCTCATCCCTGGTGAGACACACCTGGGTATTGCACCCAGTGCTGGGCTCCCCAGTACAAGATAGACAAGCAGGCACTGGTGAGCATTCAGCAAGGGGGCACAAAGGTAATTAAAGGATTGGATCATCCCTCACACAGGATGAGGCTGGAAGAACTGGGACTGTTCATCCTGAAGAGAAGGCTCAGGAGATCTTGGCAATGTACGTAAATATTTGACAAGAGAGTAAAGAAGGCAGAGCCAGGATTTTAGGGGTGCATAGTGACAGGTCCAGAAGAAACGGGCACAAATGGAAATAAAGAAAACTGCATATAAACTTAAGAAAGAGCTTTTTATTGTCAGGCAGGTCAGACATCAAAACTGGTTGCCCAGAGAGGTTTTGGAGTCTCCTCACTTGGAGATAGTCAAGAGACATCTGAACATGGTTCTGAGAAACCCTCTGTTGCTGATCCTGCTTTGAGCATGGGGTTTGGAGCAGGTGATATCCAGAAGTCCCTGCTGACTTCAGCCACCTTGTGATTCTGTACTTTATAGAAGGTTTTTATATAAGTATTTATAATATAGTATTTAATAGGTTTATACCTATTAACTCACTGACTTAATGAACACTGACTTGTTTGCAATACGAAGTTGTGGTGAAGGGTCTGAGTAGCAAGAGTGGGAAACTAGTTTGCCTTTTTTTTTTGCTTGAAACTCCTGAAACTATTGGTTAAAAAAAAAAAAAATTCTTATTAAAGTATGTTTTGTACAACACTACATTTTTTCTAATTGACAGAGTGTACACGGTGCCAAGTTTGAATAAATTAAAAGAGTAATAAATATTAATTAAAATCCTCTGGCTTACAAAGATGTTCATGGCATATATAAGCCTCCACAGAACATTGTCTCTTTTTTGCTTGTGGAACCATCTTCTGCCTTCTCATGGACATCTTCACCTGCTTTGAAGTGGCTCTAAAACTGCCAATATGTACCAAATATCCAAAGTGCATATTGAACAAGGACTTGCAGATAGGCACAGGGATAGGAACAGAATACAATCTAGTAGAATATATAGCTGTATTGGGAAGTAAAGCATCTAATTTAACAGAAAGGACAAAATCTAGTCTGGATACACCAGTGTCATCCTGTGTTAACAATAGACTATCTTCAAAAGTCTAGATATATAAAAATGAATAAATTTTTGCCCTAACCATTACTCCTGTCTTAGCACCTTTAACTGCATATTCTAGTCTTCCTTTCAGCTTCAGCCACAGATGTCACAGGTTTGGGGGCAAGGGGAGAATTATTAAACATATTTTGTATGCAAGAGGGCTATAAACCTATGTAGCTGTAAGGACAACTGAAACAGGAAAGAAGACAATGTTGGCGTCCTTTGATAAACTTGTTTTATGCATTCCCACTATAGATGTAATTGGAGTACATTAGTACACGTTACCTTGATTTCTATGGAATATTTTGTACCAGACTAAAAGAAAAATCGAAAAATAAATATTATCCTATTACTAAGCAAACTTTTTGCCCAGCTCAGTTCCTTGGTCTTGATAAACAAAAACAGCTACTGTTTTTCTTCGTCATAATAATATCATATTTCTTGTTAATCCCTCTGTAATTTGCTCCAGTCCATCTAGTTTTTCAAATACATTACTTTAATAGCACATTATTCATCATGGAAGTATCTGCTTAGGTTATGTCTCATAGTAGAACATATCATGACATGGCTTTACCTCAGGGATTTTCATTCTCATTACTTCTACACTTCACCAGTTTTTACACTGTGGATGTTATCATGGTCTGAAAGCCTGTCAGTGACAAGAGGAATGAAATATAACAGTACCAGAGGCTGGATGGGCTGTAACAAGACCTGTATCATGTCTCCAATGAAATGAAGCATCATGAAATTTTACTTTGTCTCTCTGTAAGTTTTCACCAGCAAGCAGTGTATCCTTTTCACCCATCTCTTCATGCACTGAGACACCACGGTGATTTCTTCCTATCTTTATATTAAGACAACATTTTTGCACTGTAAAGGACTATTAACTACATTTCATAATAATCTTTTCATAAGCACCATTAACGTAATTAACAGCCTGTTAACCAAGGCATTAGACCTTCAGCATCACATAATAAATTGTAAGTCCACAGCTGGTAGGAGACTCTTTCAAGAGAAACACTGCTCAGGAATAAAACAGCTAGAACTGTGAAAATCTGTTTGTTCAGTGGTGGAGAACTTCCAGTGTACATTAGAGAAGAACAAATGTCTGACTTAAATTGCTCAAAAAATGTACTTAAATAAATATCATGCTAAGGAGCTGCACTTCCACCAGCTACAGCTCCATCAAAATTGGATAATTATTATTTTAAAGATTATTTCCTTTGAGGACATAATTCTGCTACAATAGCTATATACTGGATCATTAATTACACTTCAGCAACAATTATTTGATGTTATGGTAAACTATTCAGAGAAACTTCAAAGCAGAGCAGAAAGATCTTGCTGGACATTAGGAAGCAGATAAGGCCAGAGCTATTGAGACATATTGAGTAAATAATTTGCCACTAGCTATTATCCTGCAAGTTTCCTTAATATTGTTAAAGCGAGTGCAGTCGCCAACAGCTATAGCTCTCATGCCAGGTTTGCCCTGCAGTTCTCAAGTTTATAAATTTTAATTACTTTCCTCCCCTTTTTAAAACTCAACCACACTGTCATAACATAACCACATTAAAGGAACATAGCTCAAGACTCTTTTTCACATACACCAGTGCCTTTTCTTATTTGTCTAGGGAACGAGCTGCTGTTAGACCAAATTAACTCACAGGGTGTGACATACCTCACTCAGCCTTTGCCACAAGAGCTGTCACAACAAAAGTTGCTGTGCCCTACTTAGGAAATCAGCACAGAAACAAGCAGCATAATGGCGCCATTATGGGAACACTAATAAACTGTTGACCACTTAAACCATTTTAGAGAAGTCTAGGGACAATGTGGCTGCCAAAATGATTGCCACTATGTTGTCACAGTGCACTAGAGAAAGACAATTAATATAACTTTGTAAATTTGAGATGAAGAATTGCACCATGTATTCTGAGCTTTCTGGTAGACTCAGATCTTAACACTTTTCCTGCAAGATGTGAGTGGAAGAAATTACATATATACATAATTTGCCTTCAACCATCCTTTACTTTCCCAGTCATTAAAACAATCAGTTCTTGTGTCAATCCAGAAGTGAGCTGTTTTACATGAAAAGTTTTTCTGTGGTTCTCCTGAGTGTGGCTAGATCCAATCCTAGTCTTAAATTTGGTCAATGGTTTCAGATGAAGAGTGTTTGGATATGGGGATTTCAGTGGTAGTGAGTTAACATGACATTGTGTACAGAGATTTTCTTGATAGTGATTTAACATGGCATTGTGGGTCCTATATAACTTTAAGGTAGCAGCAATTAAAAGTCATTAACACTATTATGATAAAACATAGGATCAGGCTCTATGATTATATATATCTCAATGAATGCTTAATCTATTAATGACCAATAATCTGTTGTCATCTATACAGCGATTTAGATAAGAATTCAGCACTGTTATCCAAGCAAATCATACACACATTGAAGTGCTGGGGTTAAACCCTCACCCCTGAATGAGGGCTGGTGTATGGGTGATGTCCACAACCAGTCAAGAAAGACTCTCCTGATTGGTTTTCACCCAGGGGGGGTCTGCCCAGCCTTGGGTGGGAACTGATGAGAAGATCACCACCAGGTGCCCCCACCTTCCACATGAACTTGGAGGAAGGGCAGGAAGCCACCTCTCTAAGAGCTGATTCTCTTTGCAGTGCAGTTGGGAGGTCTGCTTACACAGTGTGTGATCTGTGTGAGGGCTTTGGTTCTCAGAAAGGCTCCCCAACTCTTTACAGCAAGTAGAGTTCCCAGGGAAAGATAGAGACAGGAAGGGAATTATGAGGCCTGCTCCTGGTAATTACTATATGACTGGCATTAGACTGATTGTCCTTCCTTCCCACATGGGCTGGTTTTGGAATCGAATTGCTCTTTTCTTCTCTACATTATGTGTTGTGAGTAAATACATTGATCTATTCATTCCTCCAGTGCTGAGCCACCTTGGATCTCTTGCATATGATCAAAGTCCAGAGGGAGGGATCTGACTCATGCATTGCCCATTACTGATAATATCCTTCCTAGCTGGGTAAGTGCTCAGCAGAAGAATACATACAAATATATATGTACATATAGAGGTTAGTTTGTGATTAAAATGTTTCAGTTTCTGCAGATTACAGTAAATTTTGCTACCAAATGATTTTTAGAATTTTATTAAATCAAATTATAGTGAGTTACTCACATCTTCTTTTGTTGGGTCAGTACAAGTGGACAATTTTCCCTTTTGTCAGCCTTTACCAGCAGAGGTAAAGGTCTCAGTCTGTCCTGGGAGGCACCCCAGCTCTGGGTGAGATGCCAAGACACAACCCACTGAGACCCTGGGGAGATCCAAGGGGTGCCGCTTGGGACTGGTATCTATAGTGTCACAACGTGATTGACTTTGGTCAGTACTTTTTCATAGTGGCCATAATTCTTGTCAGGCAATCTTGGCACTCTTCCAAGTGGGCTATGACCCAGGCAGAAGGGGTTGAGGCTACTTTCCCCAGGCAACAGGAGTCTCAGGTACAGTTAGGGAGTGCCCAGTTGTTCCAATTCACTGTACTCCTCCCCAGGATGAGAAGGTACCATATGGCCTCAACTCACTTCCTCTTGAATCAAGATCAACAAGTACCAAGTTATCCCAGCCCATTTCATTCCTGTAATTCAGCAAGGACACAATGGCTGCTGCTGACATCACAACAGAGCCCGAAAAGGTCTACACTATGAGACAATACTGTGATTTACCACAGATTTGTTCTCCAGTATTAAAAAAAAAAAATTAAAAAATAAAATAAATAAGCCAGTTACAGATAAACAGAAAACACAGTCATTTCAGCCATCATGTTTCAAAGGGAGTCAGGGAGTCAGAGTGCAACAAGGTTCCCAGCAGGCTGCAGAGCAAGGAGCATTTTGCATCACTAGGACCATGGATTTGCCAGCACCCTTAAGGAAATCATACAGATCCCAGCAGTACATGCTCCCTGATGTCTGCTAGCTCATACCAACCTGCACCTCTGTGACTGAAGCTTCCACTCACTGCTTGGTTTTAAAAAGCAGGGAAAGATTTTAATACTTAAAGGGATTCAAGGAAGTAAAATTGTCTTCCCCTCTTTCTGTGTTTCTTAGTATGAAAATCTGAAACGTTTGCTACACTTTCAGAAATCCTTCTTCAGGGTAGCAGTAGAGGATGTGAAGGAATAAAATGTGTAAGAACAGACGGTTTTTCTGCTCAAACAACCTGACTCTGGATACTGAAACCCCAAGTGGCTGGATCTACTCTCAAGTTTGCTCACGTGAACACTACTCAGTTCAACACAAGATGCTGTAATGAGGTGATGGGAGGCACACCTCCTGAGACACAAGGCAATGGAGCAGAAAAGCCTTATGAAGAAGGGAAAACTTAGGATGAAACTTACATTTTGTGGGTTTCTTAGAGAATTTCTTCTTCCATCCATCTTCCTGATATACAATTTAAAGTGTTAGAATTAATACATGTTCCATTCCATCTCTATGGATAAAAACCAAACAGGTTATTTAGCCTGTATTTTTAGTACAACATAATGAACACACAGTTATCCAATATCTGCCTTGTAAATAACCACAAAAACACTCATTTTTCAAATTTTCATCACAAATTTTATTGTGCCACTTCAGTCCACCCATCTTCCCTGAAGACAAAAAATTTAATCTAACAGGGAAAAGAATTTGAACATAAACCAGAGTTCATGCCTGCAGGGGAAATCACTAAAGAAATCAAACTTATGACCGCTGTATTGAGGATAAATAGACCTTTGATACATGCTGTAGAATGAAACAAATGTATCAGCTAGTTTGTTAACACTTACTGCACAGGTAAAAATAACATATATTAAAATCCTCAATCTTTACAGGGGACAAAATATGACTTTCCTTCAACATTCAGCAAATCTGTCAGCTGAAGCAATAGTAAAATATTTTTACGCATCCTGACCTAGAGTGTTCTGCCAAAGTGGTCTCTAAATCATTATTTCTTGATCATGATACTGTGGCTAGACCTTCCATTTCACTGATGTTTTCAGTGGCTGAGACTGGGGTCAGCTCCACAGCAGAAGACTCTCACTGCAAACAATTCCCAGCTGAACTGGGTAATGCACAAAGACACTGAGAAGCCTTATAATCAATATCAACACCCTGGGCTGCACTTTGAAGAGGCAGCAGGTCATCTAGGGTCTGATATATGAAGAGTAGATGCTGACTGTGCCAAAGAACATAATTTTCAGGCAGACCCATCCGTTGTGATGACAACAGGCATCACTCTTCCACAGGACTGGGCTAACATGGAGCAGGAAGCATAACTCCCTCACCTCCAAGGGCTGCACAGTTCCTCAGCAGCAACCTATGCTCCCATACCCCCGTGCTGCTGCTCTTTGGTCTCTCTTTTCAGC
>NW_008620774.1:90448-102239 GCF_000691845.1 Merops nubicus | reverse complement strand
ATGCCACCTTTCCTCCAGAGGACAAACACAGGTGCTTTCTCTAGCGAGGGAGTGAGCAGGGGATAAACTCTGTCCTTGTCCCCCGTGTATGTCCCAGAGCAGAGCCTGGCATCAGCACTGATGTGGGATCACAGCTTCGAAATTCACTGCTCTGGCATTGCCACAGGCCACCTCATTCTCTCTGGAAGATGCTGGAAGAAGTGGTTTATTATGACCCCGGGAATTCATGCAGTTATGACAAAATTAATCTTTATCATAACAAAAAAAACCCCAAACAAACAACAACAACAAAAAAATTTGACTTGGCATCCCTTATGCTTGTACAGTTCAAATATCAAAAGGCAAAACTGTAGAATTCCATTTTCAAGTGCTTCAACATAATGTGACTTGGGGAGCCCAGCTCAGGTTTTTGAACATTTGGGTGTGCACATGGTAGACAACAGGGCAGTGCTTGGAGTTGCCACAGGGAGACTTGTGCTGATATTGCTGAAACAGGAAATTCATTTGTGCGGAGGCAGTTCTGGGATGCTGTTAGAAGAAGCCAGGGGCTCTGACAGACCAGTAAGTGTGGCTGAGGGTATTATCATCCCATCTGTCCAACCCCCTTTCCTCTCCAAAGTCAATGTTCCTGTAGCAGAGGCATCAGAGGCGAACATACCTGCTGCTCAGCAGAGATCACACTCTCAGCTCATCAGCCCATCAAGCCACAGAGCCAGCAACTGCTGCTGCGATAGAGCAGATCCCGGCAGCTCCTGGAACCCTGCTCCAGGGTAGCAGCTCCCAGCAGCACGGGGCAGAGGAGAGCTGAGGGTGCTAACACCTTGGATCACGGCTGCTCCGTCTGACAGAGCCCATCTGTCAAAGCCCAAAGTGAGAAAGAGATGGATGACACAGGAACTGTGCTTGTATTAAGGGGATATGTATAGTCATGCTTTCCTGGCAAAAATTACGTGATTTAGTCAGTTACCATCCTTGGTATTTGTGCACGGTATCTGTAGCAGCACATTCAATTAAAATTAAACAACAAAAAATAAATCTCAGCTGTAGCACTGCCTGGATAAGAGCCCGAGCAGGAAGCAGAGTTGTATTGTCTGAACGATTTATGTTTATGAGCAACCCATGAAACGGATTTTTCTGTTGATTCTGAAGTTTTTGCTGATAATTACAGAACATTTTGGGCGTGAGGAGCTAGCACTCTAATTGAAACAAATTTTCTACTCCAAACAAACAGGAGGTAAAAATAACCCTGTATCTTATCAAATTTTTAAGTGGAGAAGAGTGTTTAAAAATTCATTGTCTGTTTTCTCATACATTCTGAGGTTTCTGTTGGTATTATAAACATGATGTATAATACTTTAAGGTGTACATCCTTTGAAGTCTCTGCCCATTGCCAGAACAGACGAAAGAGACCCTTGCATACAACCCGGCTTTGCCTGACCAGTGCACATTCTTAAACAAGAGCAGTCTGTGCAATGTAGAGCCTGGCACACACATCCTGGTTTTTCTACAAGATTTTTACACAAACCTCAACAAGCCACATCACCTCTCCCTGCTTTCTCTGCGAGGTTAGGGAGGCATATAAAGTCAGTATAGTCCCTCCTCACCTTAGCAGGAGGAAAATATGGAGAGTGGGGACATCTTTGCATACAGTTGTATCTATAGTAGTAAACTAAACAAGATGAAGACACAGGCCAGGTGCTGGACTACAGCTCTCCATTCAGTTCAGCTCTTAGCATAGTCCCTAACACTGCTTTTGGCTTTGCTGTCTGAAGCATTGCCTAGGAAGGGCTCAGGGGGAGCAAGGGCAGGAACCCCTCTTTACTGCCAGCCTGGACATGGCAATCTGGTTTTGTGGGAAAAGGGGAGCAAGATTCCTGGAGACCTTCCCCTGCCTTACTAGTATAGACAGAGCCTGTAAAAACCTCTGGTAAAGAGACATAGCTTCTGGTTACAGACAATATAAAACTAGATTAATGGTGAGAGTCAAGCACACACTGTTGTTTGTCAATTTGACCTGCAATTAGATCCACACAGACAGTTTCTTGGCTGAACTCTCCAGTACATGAACAATGTTTTGCACGTACAGCCATAGCCTTTTCAGGGTTTGATTCAGGGTTGATACAGGCTTTTCAAATTATTTTCTGCAAAAAACTACACTCAGGGTCAATGACCTGAAATTCAACAGTATGACCTCCATCTCTCTTCCAATGTATGTGCTGTGGTGAGGACCTCTCTGACTTGCACATTGGTGTGCCAGGCAAGCCAGACTACCAAGAGGCCCTGCAGACATGCAGTCCAAACACATTGGACTGGAAAATACATGGACTGGAAATCCACTTCTCTAGCGAACACCCAAGGAACATGCTGTTGGAAGAACTTCTGGTGACAGAGATAGTTGTGTAACAAAGCACTCCCCAAAGAGAGGAAGAGCAAAACTAGTTTAAAAAAAAAATCCTGATGGAAAATTCTGTCCTACTTAAATCAAAGCAGTTTTGCAGGAATGTTTCCATCTGTAGATTTTATAAAAATAGTCTGCTCATTCCTTTTTGATACAGCTGAAGCATTTCATTTTGAGAAATCCAGAGCATTCTCCTTCACTGCTAGTGAAACTGTGTTTTATTGCAGAGTCTCTCAGAACTGACAGGCTAGGAGTTGCCTGAAGACAGCAACTGACTGTCCATTCCTCTGCTTTTTAGGTATACTACACTTAAATACAGCATCTCTGACGGATATTTGTCTAATCTAACCTAACAAGGTCTTTTTTTAATGAGTTTCATCCTGGGTACCAGTCAAAAAATTATTCCTAATATCTAACAAATTTACTTGATAGTTTTGGAAATGTTATAGAAGAATGTCAGCAGTCACTCCCCTCCACCTGAATATCTATAATAGAGAAGGGCAAATAACATCAAAGCAAAGTGCTTAGTCTTATGAAACAAAGCACTCATGTTATACATGAAAAAAAAAATACATTTTTCCACTGCTTAAACAATTTTTCACAATATTTTTCAGAAGCAGAACCCCAGTCAGATGTTCGCTTCAGTTTAACACTAATGGATAATAAGAATTTCCTGCAGATAGGCCACCCTCCCTTCCATACCTGCGTTGTCTCTGTGATTAAATGTGCAGGACTACCTCAGTTCACATCTGCAAACCTGAGCAGAGGCTGTAGGGTGTTTCTGAAAACATCCTTGGGTAAGGTCTCAAGTATGTCACAGGCTGATCAGGGAAGGGAGATCAGGAGGCACCACAAGAAAAAAATTTTTCAGAAAATCATTGAAGTATTCTTAAATTATTAAGATCTTTTTACAATAGCAAAACAGGCAGTGAGAACAGTAGCAAGCTCTCTGCAAGCAGACCTGAATCTCACCGTGGAGAGATTTTCTATTTACATGCTTGTTATATGGGACATAACTGCCTTTTCCTTTTTGAGCATCCACTGGGAGTGCTACATTTCCCAAATTAATGAAAATCAAGAGTTAAGTTAAATGACATAATAAATTCCAGACATTGATTTTTATGTTAGGAGTCATCTTTATGCAAAGAATAATGTATCATACTAAATGTCACTCATTCAGTAATACTATTAAAATGCTATTCCTTGGTGATGGCCAGGAAAAAGTTATCCAAGGCATTCATCAACACTGTCACTATGTCATTTTTCTGTCTATTGTGAAACCTGACTGTAAGAGACCGCAGATATTGGCTGACAGAGCTGGTTCAGTTGTGTGTGCTCCATGCCTCTGCTTTTCTGTGTGCTCAGACACAATTCACCTCTAAAACTCAAATAAAGGTAAATGGGGAGCTTTGGGACCAGAACACAAGTAAAGGGTGTTGTAGTTGGCACCCCTAAACAATGCTGATGGAGCACTGGGTGTATCACCACCAGCTCCCAGGGGTGCCTGTGAAGCAGTGCATAAAGGGTTTGCAAATGGCATTGCAGGGGTGTGGGGGGACCACACATTTATGTCCCTTTCCCAGCTCCAGCCCAGCTCAGCCTAGGCAGGGACTAAGCAGTCTCTGAGGGAAGACTGCCATCTGCTGAACTACAGCCTTTTGCTTGGCTACCCACCCAAACAGGGCTCGCTCAGCCTGGAAGCCCATGTGTTCCCACCTTCAGCCTTCCCTCTGCACAGGAGATGGCCTTTCCCCTCTCTGGTATCCTTAAATACAACGCATGCAATAGAAGTCTATAGAAACACTATCAAGGTACTGAAACAGAAAACAAATTCCTCTCGTATTACCTGTTTTATAAATTTTCTCATTCATGCAGCAAGAAAGATAACCACTAAGGATACCTGTAGTGGTTGGATTGTTCTGGGAGTGATTAACTCAAAGACGTAAATGTCCACATCTCTCAGCAGCACAACAAAGGAATCATCCTTCTTCATAAAGAGCAAGGAATTGATCTATCCTCTTCTAAGACTCGAAAGCATTACATCTGCTGAGCAACATCCCTATTCATCAGAACAGTAACCTGCTGCTATATTATCTGGGCCGCGAGGGTGCTACAGTATTTTTTCATTTCATTATAATAAATTAGGTGCTTGGTTATTAACATGCTTCATGTTTAAGGGCGATAGTCACCAGCTCCTAAAGAATCAGAGCCAGTCTGTTACGTAAACTGTTCCAGAGTTCATTTAATTACTGCAGTGCCCAAGTGTTTAAATGAAACTTCCTCCTTCAGATATGCCCCATCAACACAGAGTGGAATCAATAAGGCTCATTTGAGGCAATTTACCCACCATCGTCTATATTCCAGGCAGTGCTTGCATCCATCTGGGTAGTGTTAGTTTATCATACACCTCTGAAGTATTTTCCCATCGAACTTTCTTATTCCATGCTCATGTAGAGGAATGAACAGTGTCAAAACAATTTCAATCTGTTTTATTTTTGTGAGAATTTCAGAGCTGGGGGTGGGGTGTGGGGGTGATTAACTGGGTCCGTGAGGGACGTGGAACAAGGATAGCATCCTTTCTGATTGTCACAGACATGCTTTAGTTGCTACTCGGCCTTTAGCCAGATCACCCTAAATAAGAGAAAATGGCAATTTACTGTATCACCCCAACAGACGTTACGGTTCTTTGCTCAGCCAAGGCAGTTGCCTCCTCATGGTCTTTGCATCACCTGAATGATGATAAAATACATATTCCCTTTTGCCTCACTACCTCAAATAACAGTGAGGAATTTGGAAAATGCAGTTGTAACTTGCCTAGGTGTCAGTTTGTCATTTTTTCAGTTAATTAGCTCATTCCTTTATTTAGAAATTAAAAAATATGCAGAAGATTGGGCAGCTGAAATCATCTTTATCAGTGGTCTTAATCTGAAAGAAAGTGGAACCAGGTAATGAAAGAGACAGACTGAAGTTTCTTAGCAGTCTGCTCAACTCACAGAGATCAGAGTGAAGGAGACATCTGTTCCCAAGTGACTATTTAAGAATTAACCTTTACAGAAGGCATTTGCTAGATTGAAAAGAAATGAGGATTCATTACTCATAAAGAGGTGGCTCAGACTTGTTCCTATTTGCCTGGTGAGGCACAGCTCCCTTAAAGAGGCTTCCTTTGTCTGTCAGATGATTAGCTGTCGTTCAGTAATACCAATACATTCAGATACATGTTTACTAACAAGAGTTGTCTCTTGCCTCCAATCCAGGCATCATGGTCTGTCCTACAGACTTAGTACAATTCCAGCTGAGCAAAATGCTTATTTGCATTTCAACAGCCTGTGGCCACATCAAAGAACAAACAATTTCAGGTTTCCAGGACAAGAAGCATGATGCAGCTGTAGAATTACGGTATAGCAGTATGTAAAATATGCAACTAACTATTTTAAATAACGTTTGTAACTCAGACTGATGTATTCACTTCACATACAGCTCGATTGTCAATGCTTGTATCAATAAGACGGAGTGGAGCAGACGAAAAGATTGCTACTCCTGTCTGTAATTACAAAAACAGTAAAGAAGAATTTTTTCAGTGCCATGGAGGCACTGCCAAGAGGGTCTCTCTCCATTGCATTAATGCATGCATAACAATTACAGAAAGGCTTTTTGTTGGCTTGTTCCAGCTGTAGAATGTAATGTGACACTTTGGTTCACACTGTTGTGTTCATGTCTGCTGCACAGGATGGAGGCTTTAGGGGAAGACCAAATTCAGCTAGAAGAAAATTCTGCCTTCACAGCTCAAATAAGCATCTACATTGTACATTTAACATTACAGGACTCTGATCTTTTTTCTTTTTTTTGTTAAATTTCAGCTGAGAAAGTCTACAGACTTCCGAGATGCTTTTCATTACTCATTTTCTTTACTATGAAAACAGATTTTTGTTTCTTGAACTCTTTCACAACCACAGGCATACAAAAGGTTGATTATTGATTTTGATGAGAATGAACTCAGTTGTAGACCCTCGTCTTGCAAAGAGACCAGTGCAAAAACATCCTTGCGCTTAGAACAGAACCAGTTGTCTCATCCAGAGGGAGTTTGGCTGTGTTCAGCTCCTTTGCTTTAGAGTCCTGACTCTGTTTGGACTAGGAAACAAAAATTAATAAACACATTCCCAGGGCATTGACTTCCTTGAAATTTTTGGTGGAAGAGGTCAGTGCAACGAGTTTGTGAGATGATCCTTGGTCTTGAACAATGAGATATTTTCTAGGCAAAAATCTCCACCTCACAAAACTTGTGCTTGATTGAGAGATTTAGTGGTAAAAGGGAGACCCTTCCAGTTCCTATGTTGGATCTGTGAAGCCCAGAAACTCCCACAAACCAAACAGCTGTGGGAAAGACAGACCAGGAAACCTCATGCTTTTGTTATATAGAAATTGCTCTGATGGAAAAAAAAGCTAAAAGGAAATGAACAGGAAACAAAAAGAAAATCCATCCAGTGAGATGCTGAATGCCCTTCCTCAGTTCCCTGCGAGATCAGGATGCTCAGCAGCTCATATGTTTCTTGATTTTTGCTACAGTTCACATGTGGAACATTTGAAAAAAGAACACAAATTTTGCATGCTAGTGGGATCATCCCAGGACCTTTCCTGAGAATGAGATTCACTTTGAAAAAACAATCACAAAACACCCACTGTTCAACAGTCCCCATACACAGTGGGGTGGACTAAGAACAGTATGTCAGCTTTAATTATAAATATGTTTGATTTTTTTGTCTTGTATCACATTCTTCTGGCTATTTATATAAGATTCTTTTCATTTTCTCTTGTGCTAGTGCCTTGGGTTTTAATTTCTTTAGTTCTAATTACGGTACATGAGTGTACATACATTACACCATTGTGTCAAGGATTTGCAAAAAGATAAGTGTTTATGGATTTCAGAAAATAAATTACACAAATGTAGTTCAATAAATTGTGAAAATAGATATTATTCTCCACACTGCATTGTGTGCATCTTCTTTAAAAAAATTCTTTTTCAGCCTATACTGAGCTTAATAAAGCATAACACTTGCACTGGGACTGTTATGGTTTAATTACATGGCACCATAGGTATTCAAAGTATTTCTAAAATAGGTAGAATTTGCAATGAAAATACATATCAAAATAGCTATGTGACCTAACTAAATCCCCATACTCTTCCTGAGTATCCTGCCCCTTCTTCCAAAGATAGTAGACTCTCCTCTTTCTCTTCTGCCACGCTGGTCATTTTCTCCACCACGACCAACAACACACAGGTACAACCTGCACCTGTGTCTTTAAGAGAATCTTCTTGAAAAAAGTCCAGCCTTCCTGGACCTCTTTGCCCTCTAGGGCTGTATCCCAAGGGATTTCCTCATCCAGTGTCCTAAACTGGTTGAAGTCTGCCCTTCAGAAGTCCGTGGTAATAGTTTTGCTGCCCCTCCTCCTTACTTGTCCAAGTATTGAGAATTCTGTCATTTTATGGTTGCTGAGCTCAAGGCAGCCTCTGACCACCACATCACCCATCAGTCCTCTGTATGTAAACAACAAGTCCACCAACGCACCTCCCCTGGTGGGTTCCCTCACCAGCTGAGTCAGGAAGTTACCTTCCACACACTCCAGGAACCTCCTGCACTGTTTCCTCTCTGCTATGTTATATTTCCAGCAGATGTCTCTTAAGCTGAGGTCCCCCACAAGAACAAGGGCTTGCGATTCTGCAGCATCTGCCAGGTGTCTATAGTACAATCCATCTTCATCCTGGCTGGGTGGTCTCTAATGGACTCCCAACAGGATATCCACCCCGTTGGCCTGCCTCAACTTTACCCACAAACATTCAACCAGTCCTTCACATTTGCTGAGCTCCATGCAATCAAAACGCTCTCTAATACAGAGAGCTTCTCCACCACCCTTTCTGCCTTGCCTTTCTGACCTGTGCAATAGCCAGTTTTCAGAGGTATATAATAATCCTATCCAGATTAATCAAGGTGTTATTAAAAAAAAGAGAGAGAGAGAGGCACACCATTTGCACACATTATGCTGAAAGACGGGACCCAGCACACACAGGGCCAGACATCATCTGGCCACAGTCCTCATTACTTTACAAGGACCAGGTTACCTGCAGGCTGAATTTCTTCTTCCCATAGGAAGAACATTCAGTTTTTACAGGGCAAGAGGAATCTTAACCTGCAGGAATGTGGATTTTCAACACAGAGGCATTTTAGAAAGAAGTGTGTAGTCATTTCAAAACAGCTTGTCTTCAAGGTACAGATATGTAATACATTTTCAATGGGAGAAAGAAATAAAACCAAGAATACAAAAGGGTTTGGGGTTTTTTTGCTAGAAATCTGTGCACACTGACCATACCCTTCAAAGCACAAAACCACCAGCAGTTTTTTAATCCAAGGCACGTGCCTGACTTCATTCTTAAAGCGGGTTTGTTTTCAGAAGAGAACAGAACACTCAACTTTACCAGTTTCAGCAAGACAGCTGAGAATAGGTGAAGTAACCCGTTCCTCTGAAAATGCAGGCCATTATACATCTCCTCTAAAAATTTAATTACATAAAAAAAAGGTCCTAGCTAATCAAAGCCATACAGGAAGTCTGTGCAGGGTGACTCATGCCTTCCTCTGCATCGAGCTGGCAGAAAATGGAGCTGGTGGAGGCAATGCCTTCCCCGTCTCAGTGCAATACACTCATCTGGCAGCTGCAATGGACTCTGGCCACTCCAAATTCTGGCAAGGGAACAAGCAGGGTGTGCCAGGACCTCACTTTGTACAAGCCAGAAAGTGACAGTGGAAGTACTGCAGCAAGAAGCAGTTATGATTTTCTACAGAGCATAGATCCTGTTACCTACCTTTCTTCTCTTGGTACCCACCAGACGTTTTCCCTGGCAGAAGCCAAACACCTCATACAGCCATGACCATTTTGATGCAGCTCCTAAAAGGCATACATTAGACTTGTATCTGTAATAGATTAAAAAAAAAATCTTCTTAATTGAATTATGGTTGTTATGATAATCACAGTGCTTAATTATACAACTGTATGTAAAACACCTAATGCTCCAAGAAGTAATATTTTTTAACATTAAATTGCTAAAAATAAAGCGTATGTCCTGAAACATCTTTCTATATGTCAGAAGAGTAATTATGTATTTATACCAAAGATAATAAGATAATACTTCTATTAAATCTTGCAGTCAAATAGGGACTGAGACAATTGGCAAAATTCTTTTCGCTCTTATTTAGTTGGCTGGGGTTTAACCACAGTTAAATTTTACAACAATGTTTCTCCCCCCCCTTATTTTGTTTGATGTTATTATATCTGTCCATCTTGAACAGGCAGATGCACAGAGAATTAAAAAAGTTCATCTTTGTCTGATCCCTCTGAACCTTGACATGGTGGCAAGTATGAGGAACTGGGAAAGGCATCTAGGAAAAAAAAAAGAAATTACATTTATGAATGATGGAAGATGAGTTAACTGCTAAATCTCACTGTGTCAGGTTACTGTTCTTTAATGATTTGTTACTCTCACTGCACCAAAGACTGTTTTTCCATCTGCTAGTCAAGAGAAGAAGATGTGTCCCTGTGGCACAGGCACTCAGCATGTCAGCTGTCTATGGAGAAGAGTTTGCTCAGAGATGCAGGACTACGCACATACCTTACCTGGAGAAGAGGCATATTTCATCCCTGCCAGCTGTGGTCAGGGCCAATGGCTGACAAAGGGGTAAAATGGAAAGTTTAAGCACGTGTTATGAAGTTTACCAGGATTTTTTGGCTCTTTTGTGTCATATTTGCAGTGGAATTCATAGCCATATCAGAGCCTGTTTCTTGGGAAATACCTTACATGCTAAAAGGTTTTTACAATTTTACAATCGCCAATCATAAAAGGTACAAAAATGGGGCAAAGGATTTTTCACTGGTCCTTTTTCAGATGTCTGATCAGCTATTTTAGTCTGTACACTTCTGGAAACAGCATGGGAAAGCATTTTACATTTTCACATAGCAGTGGTTGTAAGAGAAAACATTGAACTTTTTTAAAAAAAAATAATATGCAGGATGGATTTCTTCTCACCTGGTTTAAGTTATCTCAAATTTAGGCATTTACTTTAAGTAAGGTATACTTAAATAGACTTTAAGTAAGTTTACTTTAAGTAGGGTATGTTCACCCTATAACTAACAGAAAGACTGAAGAACCTCCAGAGAGAAATTGCCACATCCTAAAATAATTGGCAAAGATGACAAGTGCAGAGTGAGGTGATTTTCCCTATTAGGAGCACAAGCAGGAGATAGGAGGATTTATATTCTTGTTTAATGTTTCCATAAAGTACAAATCTTCACCATAAAAACTATTCAGAGAGACCAGCTGGAAACATTCCCATTTAATATTTTAATATGGATTTCCCCAAGAGGAAATGTTTCATCATTGCTTAAGAAATTTGAAAAACGCTTGTTTGAAAAGAAACATGAGGAGAAAAAAAGCCATATTGTGATGCATCCCAGTAACACAATCATTAGGTAAATGGATAAAAAGCTTGAATGCACACAGACAGAGGAGCACAGAGACACAAAGGTAGGAGGGGGAGCTCAAATGATACCCTGCCCCACCTCACTCCGGGTCCATCCCAGCTGTCAGCCCATCAACAGCCCATCTCCACACCCATGAAGGGGCACAGGCAGAGGAACCCCAATAACCCAGTTAGAGGAACAGCCTCTGCCTGGCTCCTCCAGGACTGTGCGAGGAGAGACCTGGCACCATGAGCTGGGGACACCCATACCATGAAGCTGTGGGAGCTGCTCTCCAGGTCACCTTTCACACTGAGAGGGGCCACTGCCTGGGGGCATACAGAGGAAGATCTTCCAGGATTGCACACCACTGATTATGGGATGTTTAAGGCAGGAACCAGGGGTGAGGAGAGGGAAGGATCAAGGTGAATGAAGAGGAAGATAGAGGAGTGTGGGGATGTAATGGTTTGAAACCTGCTGCCCTTGGTGGGTGGAGATCTGAAACCCTAAACCAGGTACAAGCCTGAATGAAAGGGGCGTACACCTGTCCTAGTCCCACTCCCCTTTTCCTGTCCTCGGGACTTCCTGCCAAGGTCCATACAGGGGTGAGAAAGGCACGCCTCTGCCTCTGCCTCTTGCTCCTCTTCCTCTTGCTCTTACTCTCTTCCTCTTGCTCCTTTGACCTGTACCTGGGCACACGCTGCTCTGCTGCTCCCTGTGCTACACGTGGCCGTGGCCATCTTGGAGACCTGGGCCTGATCTACAGACTCTTCCCTGCCTCCATCCACGTCCAAGGATTGTGCATCCAGCTTCAATCCACCTCAGTCCAGCGAGATCCAGCACCGGGGAGCCTCCGCACAACATTTGGGTTTTGTATATTTGGAAGTTTAA
>NW_008620774.1:46062-90284 GCF_000691845.1 Merops nubicus | reverse complement strand
ACCCTGCCTTCCTTATTTACCTCTCTACCTGGGAAACTGAGGGATAAGGGAGGTGGGACACAGTTCTGCCTTCTAACCGGGACAGCACAGGATAGAAGGGATCAATCCTGTGTGAACAGGTGCTGGTCAGTACACTTCTCTGGCCATGCCCTGAGCCCGATTAGTGTAATCTGTCCTGTCTTTTTGCTAAATGTCTTTTGACTCTCTTCCTGGGTAGGTGACTCTCTGGGGTGGGTGAAAGGGTGGGTGTCCATGTGTGCGTACATTTGTGTGTGTGTGTGTGTGTGTGTGTGTGTCTGGGAGTGAGCTGGGAGCAAGGGCAGAGTGATGGCCCAGATCAGCTCGTGACTGAGCCAAATTACAGGGGGGATGCACGGTGTGTGGGTGTGAGAGTGTCACTCTATATCTGTAAGAGGGTCTGTACCAGCAGCCAGAGTAAGGCTGCAGCCTTATGGGCTCCTATAGCCAAGAACCAGAAACTGGGGAGCCTGAGACCCAGAGGAAGCTACTGGGTGTCAGAGCCCAGCTGCTGGAGTGATCCACGACAGGCTGAGGGAGTTGGGGCTGTTCAGCCGGGAGAAGATAAGCCGGGGGGGGGACATTATAGTGACCTTCCAGTACTTGAAGGTGCCTACATGGAGGCAGGGGAGGGACTGTTCAACAGGACTTGTAAAGAGCAGATGAGGAGTAACGGTTTTAAACTAGGAAAGGATAGATTTAGACTCGACATTAGAAAGAAATTCTTTAATATAAGAGTAATAGATAATTGGAATGGACTGCCCAGAGAGATAGTGGGGGCCCCAACCCTGGAGTCATTCATTTCATTTGCTTGATAGGGCCCTGGGCAACCTGACCTAGGTAGAGATGTCCCTGCTTGTGTAGGGAGGTTGGACCAGATGACCTCTAGAGGTCCTTTCCAGCCTAAAACTTTCTATGATTCTATAATTGTATATTTCTACCAGCAGGCCTCCATCCTCCTCAGACAGAGAGACAATCAAGATGAAGAAACAGAAATAACATTTGCAATTTTATTCAAACACGGTATTTCAACTGACTCAAACTGTGGAATTTTGCTTTAAAGAATATCTTCACATTGCTTTAAATGGGTTGTTCCTCCTGTTTTGAAGCACAGTATTCCCTATGATACCAAAGATATACTTCTATTTATTGCCTTTAGAAAAACTTAATGGTACAGATTCTAAAAGTATTCACATCAAGAGTAGAAAATGTCTGAATGCATTTCTGAAACTACAAGTTTGGGGAGTAATTCAGAAATCACACGGGAAATTTTATGGCCTCAGTAACACAGTAGGACAGGTTAAATGATCATGATGTTCCATTCTGGCCTTAAAATTTATTAACTTTCTCCCATTTTTTCTGTTGATAGGTTCAGTGATACTTTCCAACTACACAGCTCTCTGTGGATATTATATGGTAGCTGCATATAATTACTTCCATCTTAGAGCACAAAAAACTGAGATTCAGAGGACTTAAGTGACCCAATGATCGTACAAGAGTGCACTAGAATACACATTAGATCTTAGATTTATTGAGTGGCCACACTACATGTAGTTCATCAGCTTCCCAGTCTCTGGAAAGTTAGTTAAATCTTGTGTTACTTCTTCTCCATTTCAATAAAATCAGGACAATAACACCTTATTTCTATTTACCTATAAATTGCTGTCAAGGGGGATTTCAGCTCATGGAATCTCGTCAGCTATTTCTAAGAAGCTACCTTGGGCAACGTCAGCTGTGTAGCTGCAGAAACATAGAGGTCATTGCAAAATAAACACGTTAGCCTTCCAAAAACATATATTGCATCCTCTGCTGACATACCTAGTGCACTGGCACAAAACTTGTCCCAGGTACACGTACCAAGCTGGCTAGTTTAAAGCTAGCAGAGGCATTCAGGGTGGATTCAAGCTATGAGCACTCACCATCACAGTATACAGGTACCCAAGTACAGCTGTTAAGATCCACTGCATTTTTTAAAAAAATTTCATGTGCACTAATCTTGTCTTTGATTGTCATCCTGGGTAAAAGTATTTACATTTTAAATGATGCATACTCATACAACATTTAACAGGCATAACAAATAATTATGACAAACATTCTTTCTAATAAATACTAGAGAGCAAAATCTCCTTAGAAATTGCAGTTTGAGATATAAAGTAAATTGGATTTTAATACTTAATTAAGTTGTTAAAAATTGAATAACTCTTTTTACTTCACATTTTAAAAATATATTTCACGTGTAAACTCTCAGAAGTAACTTAAAAACACATGGAATGGGAACAACTTGCAGTGGCTCAGGTTTCTCCCCTCCGGTTGAATGCAATGAGCTGTTTTCCACATCAGCTCTGCACTTTTCTCCATTTTATTCAGTATCTACAGAAGTTTTAGAAAAACATGATAGGAAAATGCACACAGACTTGATAGCACTACGCAGATGACAATGAGCATCATGAGCAGCTCTTTCAATCAGCTGTCCCAGCAGCAGCCTGTAAGCAATGCCTGAGTAAAAATGCAGAAATCAAAAGAACTGAGAAAACACACTGAAGAACTTGCCTCCTTCATAGCAACAGCAAATACAAAGGGCATCCATCCCCAGAAAATGCATTCATCACACTCACAGCCCAGGACTGTGTGACAGGTAACACAGCTGTAAAAATGTCTTTCCCTCCTTCCAGACAGGAGACTGCCCAGCACTGCTTTGCACACAAACCTGGGTGCTCTGCAGTCAGCCTCAGTTCTACCAGGCATCTTAAATCCTGCCACGTCCCACACAGCCAACCTACCCACCAGCTTTCCCAACCCCATCTAGTCCTTTATGCTTGTTAAGTCCATCCATTAATATATCATTAGCTATGCATGCTCAGAACTGCTTTCCGAGGGGAAATGAGGGTCTGTTACCTAACTGGGAACTTGCATGTAGATGAACAGGTACTTGGCTTCTGTCTAAATTCCCCTAGAGGTCCCAAATGGTTAGAGGTGGTAGAGATGTGGCTAACTTCACATCACATCCCAATGACAACTTCTTGCCTACTAATCTATACATGGCAGCATTTACCATATCCCTTCTCAGGTGGCTCTTTGCCAAGGTCAAAAATGCTAAGGTACTTATCTCTTCTTGTATAGAAATCCTCCTCTACCTCTAGTGTTTTTTTCAGGGTGAGGTTTGGTGTTTATTTTATGATGTGCTTCAAATTATATTTTCTTCTGTTATTCTGAGATCTTCTAGTATATACTTGTACAATTTCTACTGATAGTAAAAGGAATACATTCAGTAACTCCAACAAATAGAAAACCAAGTAACTCATCCCTTGCTTTTAATTTTATTCTTACACTTTGATTTCTTCTTTATTTTTTTCTCTTTTCTTTTCTTATTTCTGCTCTTGCTTTTCTTTTTTAGTCCATGATTGTTAGCTTCTGCTGGAGTGTAACTCATCTGTAAGGGGGATATATTTTGCAGTTCTCTGATACAAAACTTATGCCAGAAGAGGTAAGGAACTGTCTTCTTTAACTCAGAAGAGACAAAGTATAAAATATACCTGCTTGACTTAAGTTTGCCCGGGAAAAACTTTCACACACATCCTACTACATTATTCTAGTTACTAGTCTTACAAAATGTGGAAAGAAAAAGTATGAGATTTGATATTATTTCCATGTTTAAGTATATGATGTGCTTAATTTATAGAGATCTGGCACTTGGTTATATAAAACAAGAAGGAGAAAAATCCTGGCTGCAGGAGGAGGAAAGAGGTTTCTGGATTTAAATACAGTATTTAAGGCTTTTATATATATTGCACCTTTTCCCTTTCAATTAAGCAAGCTTGGACTTTCCAAATTAATGAGTCTGTGAAGAATTTCACGAGGAGAGAGAATTAATGTGGAAGAATTTTACATTTAAGCTAGAGTTTTTTTTCCTGTACCATCACATGTGTTAATGGCAAATCAGACCAAATATCTTCATAGAAGTTATTTTAAGGAAGCGGAGAGAGGAATGGCACAAAGGATTTTGGCAAGTCCTAGTTGCTTGGGAAGACAAACAGCACACTCATCTGACAAAATTAGCACATGTATCTTAGCATAGAAACTTCACTTGCCTTTTGTGGCCAGGTTTTTTGCCAGTTGTCTCCTCCTTTACCCACAGGGTGTCAGGAGGTTGTATGTTGAATGAGGCACATAATTCTGTCTTTCCCTGTACTCCATTTCTCACAAGGCACATAAGCTATTCTCAGAGTTCCCAGCTGAATGCATCTCTGAGCTTGTGGAAAGGATTACAGAATTTTATTTGAATAAAACCTGGTAGTTGGGTGATTACAGAAATCACAATGTGTTCTTTTTTATGTATGGAGTAGATTTATACCAGGCTATACAGGAGAGGCTTTCTCTGCCATTGGCAGAGAAGGATATCAGCTGGAGCATCTCCTAAGGCCAAGGAGTTGAAGTACACCTGTTATTACATGTTGTAGTCTTCCTCACTGCCGTAAAACACAAGGTCTACATTTCCACATGTGCATAAACTACTGATAGATGACTCATATTCCAAATTACTGTTGTGGAAGCCAAGCCCCAGACACCAAGTCATTTCCATGCAAGCATTCAAAAATGAGATAGAATCCTTGAGCCAAAATGGGATAAAAAGATCCTTAAAAATACTTATAATTCTGACTTAATCAGTGATTACCGATTTCTAAATGGAGCTTAAAATCTGTGCAGTGGTTTGACCTTCATTTTTTTGTTAAATCAAGCACTGCTTTTGTCAGTAGG
The DNA here is from genome assembly GCF_000691845.1 of Merops nubicus. Taxonomy (NCBI): domain Eukaryota; kingdom Metazoa; phylum Chordata; class Aves; order Coraciiformes; family Meropidae; genus Merops; species Merops nubicus. The sequence continues at coordinate 85,511 of NW_008620774.1, read as the reverse complement.
GAAAATTTGCCACATTGCATTAACACTTCAGGTGCCTAAGTAGTTTAAAATCGGGCAAGTGTAGATTTAACATGGGGATGGGAACCAATTGTTCTTTTGCTGCAATATGTGGGGAAGGTGTAAGGCAATTCATATTTTTTTGTCACCAGGATAGTATCAACCAAGCAAATGATCCTTCTTCTAGCCTTTTTTCCAAGACTATATAAAACCCCTGAATGGGACACCAGCCCAGCAAAATTCAGGCAAAGATGGTACTGAGACAGGAAATTCATGGAAGAATCATTTATTTCAGAAATTCCAGTTTGGTAGAATGGATTTAACAGGACATTCTACCTGAAGATATTTCTATAGAAACATTTCTCACTTGCCATGCCTGAAAAGGTCTGAAAAAGTCTGGAGTCTTAATAAAGTCTGAAGCCTTGCATGGCTGTAATCAATGTACACAAAATAAATAAGCAGGCAGCTGCAAATACAACTGATGGAAAGAAAGGATGTAATTGGTTTCTAAACAAAGATGTGGCAGATTTACTGGAGGGAGAAGAAAACAGAAAGAGCAGGAAGAAAGATTACAGCCCAACAGGATTCTCTGCTTTCACATTCTTCTTCTCTTCTACTTCCATTCTGCTAGAACATGGGATGGATGCCAGAGATGCATCAAACTGTCCAAGTATAATTTAAGTAGTCAGGGAACAGATGTTCACAACAGTTTCTGGTCAGTGCAGTGATTTTATTACCTGCCCACAAGCCTCTACCCACTGTGAAAACTGTATTTCTCAAAGATGCACTATATCAGATGATATCAAATTGTATATATTCTGTAAGGTTGAATGACCTTAATCAGCCAGCAATGTAACACAATATGTCTTCCTTTCCTCTTATCCTCCCTTTCTCCAAGACCAGACAGAAGGTACCTACATTGGCCAGTGTTATAATGTGGGCTTTGAATTCTCAAATACTTTAGGAGTTTGACTTTGAACGTTAGTGACTTCCTACAGTGTGAACAGGTGGGACAACGTTGGAAACTGAAGGTGAGCAACAGTTCTCCTTCCCTTCTCCCTTGTATGTGCAGCAAAGGTCACTACTCTAATCCACCTCTTACACTTTCAAAGGAAGAAGAGAGTGTGCCACCTCTAGAAATCTACCAAGACTTTTTTCCTCTTTTATTTTTTTCCACGAAATTAAGAAAAATGGTAATTTCTGTAAGTTGATCACCAAGGTATATGGGTTCTTGTCATTTAAGAAGAAAAGGTAACCAAACACATTGATGGGATCTGAACAGATCAGGATTTACATACAGAACCTAATAGAGTGACGTGAGTGGAACTTGTAGCAGAAAGAAGAAATTACTAAAACCTAGAAAAGGGTGACTGGAAAATGCTGGTCAATGAATCAAATATATTACTTCAGCAGCATAAAAATTCCCTGTGCATTAGAGAGAAGCTTACACAGCAACAGCCGTGGCCCAGATAAACACACTTTTGATGGCTTTACACAGGTCAGCACCAGTGGAATAGCTGTATCTTAGTGGACCTTTGTATCTGAAGTTTTTCCCAGCTTCCTCAGACTCCACACCAAGAATGTGCTACCATGTCAGCACTGCCAGCAGAATCTAAGAAAGGCAACTTTAAGCTAGCTAAAGTTTCTCTAAAAATATCACAGTGTAGTTGTAGCCTCAGTCTTCACTTCAGAAGGGAGAATTCAAGTCTCCATCATCAAAATATACTTGATGTGTTTGGGGGTATATTTGAATTGTTTGTTTTCAACAGTTTCTTTAAAAGGGAAAATGTTTCTGGACTTGCTCACACAGACCTTCTGAAAGAAGACAAAAGATTGCACATTTCCTTGGAGAGCTTTTGTGCATATTCAGGAAGAAAAGGCTCAAGACACTCAATGCTATGACACACAAAATAATCACATCACAGAGAGACCTCAGAGGCAATGAAAAGGAATTTCTAAAGACCAGAGGAGCCTCAGCAGGTTTTTATAAGGTAACATTACAGAGTTAACTGCAGTAAAGCTTAGAAACAAGAACTCATTGGCTGGGACACAGGGGACAGGGCAAAAGCTGTATGTGAAACTATTATTTTCCTTGATTTTAACTTCCAGTTTGTGTTCCCTATTTGCTTAGACCTTTATTTTTAAAAGTTATGTTCCATTCAAATAAAAGAAAACTTTACTTATTTTGAAAACTTTCTAGTCTCTGGACAGTTGGCTTGGAGCCAGCCTGAGTATACTGACCTCACAGCTCTGGCCTGCTTGTGGCACCATCTCAACTCTCCAAGAACAAGCAAGTTAGGAATAATGTCCTACCTTCTCTGTAGAGCAGCCAGGAACACTTAGTGCAGTAGAGGTAAAAATATTCCTTCTGCTCTTTCACTTCTCTTTAGTATTCCACAGTATTTTCAAGCTATGAAAACAATTGCATATTTTATATATTATAAGAAAAAAAAAAGTCTTACACCTGTTTCTTAAATGTTTGTCAAATTGTGTATGAGTGGAAGATCTCTTTTCTAGGTCTGTTATTTTGAACAGAAGCACAATACAATGTTGCCTTATGTCACAAGGGTCCATGTGGTACATATGTTCATTCATGTCTAGGAGGCCTCTTAAAATAGTCCTGAAACAAGCATTCTAGCTGGCTCTCCAAGCACAGTCCTATAGCACTAGACCTCTGTTAAAAAAAAAAGAACAACAAAATAAGCATGGTAAATAAAGGTTTCTCTATTTTTCCATTGTCAGGAGAGCAATAATGAGAAACTTCCTTCTTTTTTGCAAATTTCCTGGGGTGGCTGGAAAGATAAATGAAGAAATACCATAGGGAGGCTTTTTCTGTCATTCTGTACAGAAAAAGAAAAAAAAAATCTTCAATATGCTGGATACATAGGTCAGAATTAAAAAAAAAAAAGAAAATTGAAAGAAAAAAAAACCAACACAAAACCAAACCAAACAGAAACAAAAGACTAAGCAGGATCTTTCTTTCCCTGTTTAAAATGCACTAACACTCAGATGTTGTGTAAATGGTTCCACACCATCTGGCAGCTACGAGGAGAAAAATAAAACATCATTTCCAGGTACTGTACTTCTCACATTTTGAATAATGTACCACAGTTTACTAATTGTCATAACATGCAGTACAATATACAAAGAATTTAAAGTGCAGTATGTTCCCTCTCATTCATATTTATGCTACATAGTTCAGGAATGCACTTACATTGTGTGCAATTACTATGCTGTGAATTGCCTGGCTGTGTAGATTACATGTGATATATCTGAGTGAGGGAGAGAGAGAAGGCTCTGCAGAAAGGACATACTTTCCCCAGTGCAGCCTTGCACTGCTGGAAGGGTACCATGGGTGAGAATCACAGCAGCTCTCTGTTCCACCATGCCAACACGGGGAGCCTGTCACCACCTCTTAACATGCTCCAGCACTCTCCCAGGCTGCAGCCTATACTGCAATCATTTCCACAGATTCCATACACATCTGCAGAGATATCAGCAAGAGCCAGCTCCTTCAGCACTTGGCCAAAGCCCAGCTCTAATAAGAATCAACAGATCAGTTTGGTAAGTGCCATTTCTCTCTCTGAGACAAGTCTGCATCCATTCACCTGCTGAAGTGATGTTGACTGCAGCCCCAGCATGCCTGCACCTATATTGTGTTCCACTCAGACATAGGGAAGGGTTTCTCTAATTGCCTGGCACAATTATAGTGATGACTGGCAGCACCAGTGTCTGTGGGAATGAGCCAGGAAGGAAGCACCCACAGGCTTCACAGTGGCTCGTGCAGGGTCTCCTGTTTGTAGCTCTCTGGGTTGATGTTTTTGAAGCTAGCCAGAATGGTAGCACAGCCCTCTGTTTCTTGGCAAATACATGCTTGCCCTTACACACTTCCACTGACAGAAATTTAGAGATGGCAACTAACAGGGTGTTGCTTGTGATCTAGAAATGGTGACAAGCAGGACCTTTCCAGGACTCGATCCTGTTATAACTGTAGAAACTAAATTGTAGCAAATTATTCCCCACAACCTCTTTAAGTAGCTCTCATATTTTTGTAAAACACAGTCTCTGTGAGATGGAGTTAATCTGGGGAGCAACTCCTAAAGATCTCTGTTTTCCTGGTTGACTTCCAGTAGACCTCTTTTTCCCTGAGGAAGGCATCATTAAAACTTACACAGCCAGACAAGTTAGCATGTGTCAGCCAGTCTGGTGTAGCTTTCCATACATATCTTCTCAGCCCACACCAAGGCAATTAGTTATTTTAACCTTCTTTCTCTGAAGGTTTACATTATGGAAATGTCTTGCTCTATCGAGTGGAGAAATGCATATGGTAGTGTCTTCCCCAGCAGACTCTTATGCCTTCTGTCATCACAGTTTTTCTCTCAAATTTTTCTCCTCCAGCACATCCAAAGTTCATGCCTGCTCCTGCTCTTTCCTCATCACTATCCATCCTATGCAGCTATGCCCCCTCCCTCAGTTCAGTAGAGTTTTTCCTTCATTAAGTGTGCTTGCTACCAGGCAGACTCAGCCACAGAGCCAAGCTGGCATCTTACAAGGTCCTGTCTCTGCCTTCTGTATGTCTTCATTATACTGAGAAATAAATTATCTTGTTAGTTACATTATTACATTTTAAGTTGACAAGTAAATCTTATTATAAAAGTGTAATGATACAATACAATATTTTATTCATGCATTTAGCCCTCTCTCCCTGACACTTAATTATAACTACTGCTGCATAGTGATCTGAAACATTAATTTGGCAAATCAACTAAAATCCTCCGTAATAGACTGATTTCCTGCCCTATTTTAAGGTTCTAGTTTACCATATACAGAAATTACTTTGAACATGTGTCCAGTGAACCTTTGAAGCGCTTGATGGAAAAAAAAAAAAAGAAAGAAAAAGACTGTAAAGGGAGTATTTCATTAAGAACTGCAAAGAGAATTAAATCTGAACTTCTGTGTACAATGAGAAAAATTTAGCAACAACAGAAAATGGGATTTTTCTTACTATGAGCAAAACAGTACCCACGTATCTGCTGCATCACAGCACAATGACGACATAACCAAAGAGAGTCATGCTCTGGCACAGGGCAAAAAAGGCTGTTCCTCAGCTCTTTATGGACATTTAGAGCAGAGGATCTTCTCTCACATGCAGATGCACACATCACCATGCACATACCTGTGCGTGCTTGCCACAGAAGTTGGGATGTGAGCTAGATTCTTCACACCGTGGAGCCTTGAAGATCCTCAGGATCCAGCCTGTGAGATCCAAGTTCTTCCTTTCAGGTAATCAGCATTCAGCCTCTGCTCAGGCTCCCTACAACTCCTTACCATGTCAGTGTGGGTGACACCAGGGCTGTCTTGGATCTTGAAAGGGAAAGTCATAGGTTATTCTCTCTGTTATCTAACTGTATGCCCCATATCTCATTGTAGGAGCTGATGGGGTAGTCCATGACTGCACAGAAAGCCAGGGCCAGATATCCTACAGGTACATCAGGCCTGCAGTTCACACTTGGGCTGTAGAAGACCCAAATGGTGCTCCTCAAGAACTCTAGCTTGTCTACTCTACTGGAGCACTGCTCATCAGGGGCCACTCATCAGACAGCAATGCCAATGCCCTACATCTGCAGCAACAGCATGTAAAACATCGAAAGCCCCATTGCACAGCTCTCCTCCCACCTGATCCCCTGCAGAGCTGAACCTTCCCTGCATCCTGGAAGACCCCAGAAGTGCTGGGAAGTGTGCAGACAAGCTTACATGGAGTTAGAGCTTGAAGAGGGATAGAAGTGAATTTGATCTGAAAATTTCAATTTTAAAAACCCTCTGAAATGGAACACAAAGAATTACAGTTCCCAAAGAACCTATAAATTGTGTTGGTGACACTGAGATGATCTCCAAGCAAATAATCTAAGTGAAAAACAGTCCTGACCCTGGTAATGCACACTTTCAGTAAGGACCCCACGGACAACATAACAGGAACCTTTTCATTCCCATAATGGGAACAAAACAAAGGACACAATTGCATCTCATGAACAAGACAGACATCCACCCTCTTTAAGTAAAGAGGAAGAAAAAAGGCCAAGCCTCTCCCTGTGGTGATTAATAAGGTTAAGTCCATTCCAGCAGAGTTACTGCACAACATGTATAAGAGCTTACGGGACTTTGGCACCCAGCTTTCTCTGAACATCAGCTGGAAGTGGAGAACTAACTCTCCTGTGCTTCTCCAAAAATCCTTCTGAAAATTATGCTCACTTCATCACTTCAGTAAAATTGTCTTCCGCTTGCATATCACATAACCCATCAAACTTGGAACTTGCCACTTTAAACAGAAGACTCACTATCAGTAAACATGTCTTTTCTATCCTGAATCCAGCATGGCTCTATTCATCAGTAATAAACTCTGAGGATAAATCTTTTTTACTGCTGTACTTCTCTGTGTGTCAGAAATTCACATACAGGTTTGCTATAAGCAAGTCCAACTTCCTCTGGAAGTTTAGAAGGCAAACTCTGCACTGACAGAACACTGTAAGTTATATGAGACTATAAAAACATTCAAGTGACAAAATGTATCTACTTGTTATTCAGGGAGAGTAGCAAGAGAGCAATTCATACTATGCTTTTCAGAACAACTAAACCCCTATAACTGGGACAAAACATTCAAAAAATTTCAACTCTCACTAAGACACTGAAGGAAGTGACCAGATTTTAATAAGAAGCCAATCCACAAGTTGTGTACTAGGAGTTCAACATTTTCTTGAAGTCCAAATCCAGTTGTGATCAACTCTACTGAGAATTTAAAATTTTGCTCATCGACTCTTTCAAAGGTTTATTCCTTAACAACACATGATAGAAGGACATAAACACTTTAAATTAGACCTCTATTAGCTGTACTTCACCCCTTCTTTTTTTTTCCTACTATCACTTCCATCCTTACAAATTTAAGTATTTTCCTGCCCTTCACATTCACCAGCCTGTAAGCCACTGTTTCACCCCAATTTCTTGAAAAAGTTAATATGGAGAGAAAAGCAGCCCAAACACACGACTTGTCTTGTATGTGCCTACTGCTGAACTATAAGCTTGGTGCAAATTTACCCTGTGGTACCCGGGCCATCTGCAGAAGACATGCTCTGAGTTTCCACCCTTCGGTATGTAATATTTAGGCAAAATGTCTAAAAGTGGTGCTGCAATGCTGTGAATGGCTTAGGATCCCTTTAGGGGTCTAGCTCAGAGGCTGTCTGAAAATGAGCCATCCACTAGCTGGGAACAGGTGTAAATTAGTCTTATCATATAGGAATAAATAATTGCTTCTTAATACAGCCTTCCTCCACTGATTTTCCAGTAGACAGTGATTCTTTTTACTTTAATGCTGATTTAAGAAGAAGTAAATTTCAATTAAGGAGTAAAAGACCCCTTCTGGACTTGATATTTCAGCTTGAGAAAAATAACTAGTTCAGTTCCTGGTAGCCAAACTATCAACTTAGACAATTATGAAGGACCAACTAGTTTGAATAGAACTTAAATTTTACCAGTAATAAGCAGAAATAATTTTATACAATAACCATGATTTTGTTTTTAAAGAATTTTATATAATGAGCTTAATCTTGCATCTGACAAATTTGAAGAACATACGTATGAAGAAGATATTTTAGTTTAGTAACCAAGAAACATCATTCACAAATAATGCAACTCAGAAAAATACTCCATTATCCTCAGTAACTGGCAAAATCAATACCCTGGTACATAAGCTATGGTGTCTGTTCCTTGGGAAACAAGAAATTGAATCTACTTGGGAACTGCAGCGAATAGCACCCTAACCTTTCCTAGATCTCCATTTGTCATGCATCTTTTACTGCTATTTTTTGATTTCATGATGCAAGTGTCACCTGCTGGTCTCATATTCCTGTAGAAAAATTGTCAACAGTATGAGTAGACTGGTCATGATATCTCAGCTAAATGGAAAACCACCCTACAAGAATGCCCTGAACAGCATCCTCCCTGATCACAGAGTGCCTTAATACAGTGATCCTAGAAGGAAAACTCCCTCGTCTCTGAGATTTACCTTAGGTATATTAAAATGTAAGTCTGAGTGGAGAATACTGAGCACATAGCATGTTTCAGACCTATTTGCACAGAGAAATAGATTTTAAAGAAATCAACCTTTTATTTGTGTTGCGAATTATATTACCATGATAGCATCTAGAATTTTCATTTCAGGAGAGAGGGAAGGGGGAAGAGACAGTTCTTCCTATTTTTCCCTCCTGCTCTCTCAGCTAGCCATCTAGTAGAGAGAGCAGCTCTCTTTTCTTGTTTTTCTTGGGTTTTTTCCTCCCTTTTCCCCTTTGTGTTATTTTCCCTATTTGTCACAAATTTCTGTGTATAATTTTGGGGTCCCTTTGGGGTATCCCACCTTCCCCTGTTCAACCCTGTTGTAATAAACTGTTAATTTGCTGCTAATTTTGTTCAGTTTTCCGTCACCTTTGCTGAACCTGCCCCTGAACAATAAAAGTGGTTTAAACCACCACAAAAGGCCAATAGATAGATGGATATACTTTGGGAAACTCTTCTATACAGGATTGATGGCATGGAACAAAGAGCACTGGTGCCTGCAAAAGTGCTTAGACAAGAAGTGGAAATTGATGCTGTTGTCAAGTATGAAGAAGAAGGACAAGGACCTGTGATGTACCTCAACGGGGGATTAAGGTTCAGTTTTCTGGATACCAAAATGATAAGCTTCTTTAAAAGAGAACAAACATACAATCTCCCCTCCAAATTTCTAGTTTTTCTAGGTAGGGAAATAAATATAAATGTTTCCTAAGAAATTAATGTAATGAAGTCTGTTTGCTTTTACAGACAGCTCAAAGAGTTTTGAACTCCACCACAAGTATTGTACACTTCTTCAAAATCTCATTGGGTAATACCAGCTTGAGGAAAATACAATGACCTAGGTGAAGCTAGCACAGATCTTTATTATCCACATATGTCTGGTGTGAAGAGCTGCTACGTGTGATGCAAATCATCACATCTAATAAGAAGTCTAACAAGCCCTGCTCTCTCTTGGCCCAACATTAGCTCGAATGGACAAATTAGATGTTCTCCAGAAGATAAACCTGCTGTGTTAGTGTGGTATTAAATCAGTATCTCTAATGGCTTGTGCTACTCAATTTGTTTGGGGTAAGTGGCTTTTTTTTTCCTCTATTTTCATATGCACGTAATTGTTTTATTAACAGATTTCATCATCACGTAGCAATTTCTAGGTTGAACCACTACTAACACACACATCTTTAGATTTTTCATGTCCTTTAAAAGTGAGCTAAGATGTCTCATCAGAACAAAAAAAAATTTGCAAGATAATTTGAGTGTCCATGTCAAAAAAAAAAGGTAGCAGTAAAATGGAAGGTTGATGCATATAAAATAGACTGAAGCAGCTACTGGTTTATATTTTAGTTCCATACTTAAACCTCTTCTCTTCTGAAAGCTGTTAAATCTTTTCCCTTGATCATTATTTGTGAACATTTCACTTACAAGTCACACAGATATTTTTTGTAATTCCAGAGGAAAAAGAACTGTCCATATGCTATGGTCATGCTGCAGCCCTCTGAGCTGCAATTTGTTTTTTCTTCATATTCAAGATATCCTTCTGGGTAGCTGTCAGGAAGCAGCAAGGGCCAGGGGTTCTGTCCTGAGCTGAAACAGGGCCCTAGTGCCATGGGCAGGGCATCCTTGGTGAGGTCAGGGGTACTTGGGGCCCTGATACTAATAATTTCAAAGGCTTTTCACCCCTTGGAAGTGGCATATTATCTGCCACAAGAATGCATGTGAAACTTGCTCTATGTATTGAGCCATCTTTCATCCTGAAGAACATTGTTTCCTGGTCACTCCCTAGGAAAATTAAAATACATGAAGCGATCTAATGTCAACTGGTTTAGTCCTTCTCTGTTCCTTTTTCATTTTTTTTCTTCTTGGTTTCCTTCCAACAGACACCTCCCAGCCACAGAGTATTCTGACAAGCTTGGTAGAAGCTGAAACATTAAATTCACTTTGAACTATTCAAAGAAACAGGAAAGATCAAAACCACTAAACTCCATCAGGGCAACTGCTCATCTGCTTAGCCTGTATTTGCAAAATTGAATAGGAGATAGTGCTGTGAAAGCCAAAATGGTTCCTGGAGCCACAGTGATCCATTTCAGCTTTCAGGCAACCACTTGGTCCCTGGTTTCAGTGACGGCTGCAACAGGAAAGGGAGGAGGAGAGGAAGAGAACAGCATAAATTGCTGAAGCAATGTGACAAACCTGTTTGGAAACAAACAGTTCGTGACTGGCTGGCAGAAATTAGCAAGAATCAATCGTGCAGTAAGTCCACTGGAAAAAGAAAATGAGAGTAACAAGGGACAAACTAAACACTAGCTAAGTAAGGTGAAAAAACAGAGTCTCAACAGGCTGATGAGAAGCAGTTGATGGAGGATGTTATAACCACTGAGGCAGAATTATGACAAGTGTTTAAGCATAGGAGCATTATCAGGAGGTGGGTCTGAGCTAAGAAAACACTGCTGCTCGAGTGTGGGGGTGGCTCTAGTCACTGCTCACTCCAGCAGAACACAGCAAGGGTTTGAGCACAGCTGACTGGATGCAAGAAGAAATCTGATCAACCCCTGGATGGGTAGACTTGTATTTTTAAATACTATGCCATATATGCACCCACTGCCTTGCAACAGAACATAGGTCAACAGAGCTCACACCATTCAAGGGCAGAAGGTCTTTCATATCCATATTTATGTGGCTTAACATGAAAACTTGTTTTTATCTTCACAATACAGCATAATGACATGATCTTCTGTTGATGTTTAACCTAGTTATTTCACTCACAATAGTCTCACCTGGTTTAAGAGACAGTAATTATAAATCTCTTTAAAAGTACATATCCAAAGGATAACTTCCCATTTATTAGTAAGGAAACAAAAGGAAAATAACATGTAACCTAATGGCAAAACACAGACTGCAACTTCTGTTTACTTGCATTAAAAATGTTTCATTGTTTTAATAACAGGCTTACTGGCAAAATTCTAATTTGGATCCATTATCTTCCTCATTAGAATTCCAGTGGCAGGGTGAGCACACAGGCTGCTTATTATACAGGAGTTCATTATCAAAATCTACCATAGATTGATTATCAATAAAGTGTTTTTCATTTCCTTAGAACCCTCATCACAACACTCTTTTATTTATTATCCTTCCACTGTCTTTTCTTTATCTAATCAGCCTGTGTTGAATCAGCTGCTAAGCATTCAAGAGCAAATAGTTTCTTCAGCCTCGTAACCATTGGAAGTCTGTAGGAGCTATCATTCAGACAAAATGTGTTATTTTTCCTCTCAAGATCCAGCTCTCCTTTTATTTTTAAATACCTATGCATCAAGAGTGTAATGGTACCAAATGATAACCAAATACCTTCTCAGACAGATATAGAAAACATGCTACAAATACAGAGTTTACCCTTCTGATGTAAGAAGCCAGAGTGTATACATGTACATTGGCATCCTCCTCCTCCTCCTCCTCACTAAGCCTGGAGAACAAGTGCTGCTCATCCTGCATTCCCATGAGGGAGCAGGGCCCAAGAAGCAAACCAGGCAAGCTGGAACACACTAACTAGATAGCCAAGGTTCACTTGCATGCATCTGGTCTCTCTGGGTGCCTCTCTCATTAACAAGGGTGTGTTAGAAATCAACTAATGGCATCTGAAGTTCCTGTGCACTTGCAATCAGTGAAACTTAGTTACTCAGCCCTCCTCTGGGGCTGTGATTGGTAGGAAACAGGAAAAAAAAAACATGGGTAATGTTTAAGCACCATCTTTTGTACATGAAAGCTGTCAAGGTTCATACAAATAAATTGTAGAAGGAGGTAGCTCTGGGCACTTTTTTTAGTGGAAAAGAGGGAAAAAAATTCTAGAGGTTTAAAGGAAGACCACAGAGCATCCTGTGCTACTAAACAGAGCAAATGCTACATGCATCACCTATTTGGGATGAACATACCAGAGGGAACTGAGATGACTGAAAAATGTTACCAGCTCTGACAAATTTAATTTATATGACAAGCTAGTTACATCCTTTGAGTCTTAGTGCTAGTAGATGGAGATGAAATAAGAGATATCTACCTTCCCCTACAAGCTCAACAGGGGAAAATCTAATTTCTGGTCTATGATTTCCATCTTGGCTGTTTTCATTTACCTAAAGTGCAATACAGTGTGCAGTTTAACATTACTCAGAGCTTTTGTGTTTTGATCTTACAACTGATGAGAGTGTAGTGACTCCGCTGATTTAACTGATAATGGTTCATAAACTACTCAAAGCACCACAGTAAATTATAGACCGACTATGAGCCCTTGGTCATTTGGGGAAGATTTCAAGGGGGTCTGAGATGAACTCTTTGGTGTTTCACAGCTGGCCTGTAGGATGCTGTGGTGGCTAATTTTCTGGGACCTTGCCATGCCAAGTGGTCCATGCTTGGCTGGTGGAAGCCGATGGCTCTGCTGGCTGGAGACTATGGCACAAGAAACCCTACTCTTGATGGCTGATGCATCTGTTCCTCCGTTTCAACTCATAAATGAAGTTTCAAAGTGGATGGCATGGTGGCACCAGAGTGCTGGCCCCAAACAGGACAGCTACTCAAATAGCATAGCCATACTACTGATGCCCTGCTGGAGTGTTACTCCTCTGTTTGAAAACAATAGTTCATGTGTTTTATCAAAAAAAAAAAAAAAGGCACCTACATGTCACATTCTCAAGCTTTATTTTTTATGACTGTGGAAGGAAGAAGCTGTAAAGACTACAGGATACCTAATAATGTGAGAGAAATAGGTTTGGAAATGGTACAGTATCTATTAATATTATTTATTTAAGAAAAGTTCCTTGGCAAGTGGCATCTTGGTGATTGTCTCATCTCAAAGGCAGGAATTTTCAGGAGACTAAACTGTTGACTAAGTGAAAGCTACCCAAAAGTTTCTGTCTAAAGCTCTCTTCTTAAGGCTGTCTTTCTAAAGGGACTGTCTCACCACTGAGCATTCCCAGAGCTGACCATGCAGCCTTGTCCTGTGCCATTTCCAGCTGTAGAGCCACACAAATAACTTTGTTATCCATCTGGGAAAGCTGTTCTTATTTTTATTTATATCTTAGACCACAAATCCAGACAGAGTGGGTGAGTCTCAAATTATTTAATGTTCTTAAGAAAAATATAAGTCACATGTAAATGTAAAAACAGAGAGAAAGGATCCTGCTTTAGAGAAGGTGCATTAACAAAATTACTTTTTTTTTTCAGTTGTTTTGTTTATATTTAGGTAAACTAGGGAGTTTTTTTGTAAGCAAACATTTTCTCAGCATTAAAAAAGGCTTCTCATATAATATGAAAATAACCTACACAATATTTTTTAACCAAAATGCTGGTAAAATTTAACCAGCATTAAATACACCTGCACAAAAAGAGGTAGTTTATACAATCTGGAGTAAGAACTGTAAACTATATAAACTAAAGCCTGAGGGCTCAAACTGATCAATGCTGGAAGCCAAGAGGGATTTATATCCCCTTACATAATACTGTGTTCCTGTCTAGCTATTCTGTGAGCTTTTCCTGCCCTCTTTGACAAGCTAGTAGGCTTGATGAATCACTGTTTGCTTTCTGATTTGCCAATTCCCATGTTCTTAAAATGAGAATAACGTATGACAAGGTCAAGAATTTGAACACAATTATAAAAGAAGCTTGACAGATCAGATAAAACTTCAGGTGTATAAAGGGAAAAAAAGTAAACAAGGAGTTTGAGAATGGACATTTGTGTGGGTAGTAGGAGCACAAGCAGAATTAGACAGCTCCAGTCTTGGAAAGGCACAGCAGTCAGTTATTTGTCAACAACACTAAAAAGGGAAGGGAGAAGAAGTAGCTACCATTACTTAATAGCAATCTAAACCATGAATGGTAAGGCTTGTGATGCTTTTTCTACAAAAGGCCAAATATAAATGAAAGGGGAAAAAAGAGAAACCGAATTCTGAGCTGGCATAAATGAAAATAAATCAACACTGGTGTCAGCCCACCTCCAGGGCATGCTTTTTGCAAGAATATGTTCTGGACGCCCAAAAACTGGCATTCAAAACTTTGTTCAAGCTAAGGGTATTAGGTTCATCAGGAAAAGAGAGACTGGGATAATTATATTCAGGATGGAGAAAAACTTATTGAAACAGCATATCAGGTTTCAGGTAAGCAAAGAAAGGGAAGTCTCCTTGAATGAAAAGCAATTTACAAGTGAGCAGGAGTAAAAAATAAGATGATCTGATGAATGTCAAGTCTTTGAGACAAGTGGGGAGAAATCCAATAAAAATTAAATAGTTTTGATACAGATTACAGAAAATATAAAAGGATTTGGAGTGGCAGTGAGAGATGGGTCTACAGGAACATGATGTAGAAGAGAAAGAAGCTCTGAGGTGGAAAGAGGTGGTATCGCAGTCCAGGTGCTGGGGTGGGACTGTGATGAATAGCATCTGTTTAATTTTCTGGCTTGCAGTTAATGTTTTTTACATTTCTTTGAAAACCCACTGGCTGGGCAGCAGGTAGGAAGGCTGCTTGTTTGCCTTGCCTTGACCACTGGGCTTTGGCAAAAGAGCAATATTTTACAGACGGGGCAGTTGCTCCTTTTCTGACGGCAGCTGTCAGCAGGAAAAAGGAGCAGGAGAGCAGAGCTGAGCAGCTGGGGAGGGACAGACTTGGCAGGCAGGGAACTGCTAAGGTGCAGAAACTGGCGGAGGGGATCTGAAAACAAATGTAGTCCAGAGATTTATAAAAAAAAAAAAAAGGCAGTTTTCCAATTGGTAGGATGGTGGAAGCTGATCCAAACCAGAAAACTACTGAAATTTACCACACTGAGAAAAAGGCTAGAGCGAAAAACCTGCCCAGTGCAGTACAGGAGTTACAAGGTTCAGTATTTTCAGCTCTTTTCCACTTTCTCAATTTAAAAAAATACTGTTCCACTCTGTTCTAATGAAAAAATAGTGTTAGTAGTTCAATGCAATGGGATATTTTTTTGCAGTAGCTTCTCTAAGGAAAAGAGGTAGGCAGTGGCTTCTCTTCTCTGCCACTTCTCTTCTGGCCACTGCTGGCACAGGGTGAGGACGTTTTCAGTTCAATTTCTAATCCCTGCACAGACTTTTCAGGTGATCTTGTGGAATAGTCTTTTCATTTCTGCTTCAGTCCCAGGTTTCTGATATAGAGATGATATGTAGCCAGTGTATGACAACAAACCTGTGCTTAATTCTGGAAGTCATACACATCCAGAGAAGTAGTGAGAATCAACCCTTACATGTCCCTTAAGAATCTGTCCTGTTTGTCTCATTTGACACTGCTGCAAAAGCTTTTCCATTACAAAGTACAAAAATGTCCTAGCTTTTTGGTATAGTAGAATATTAGTGTTAGTGCAGGCGTGCAAAACTGAAAAGATTAAATAAATTATAAAAAAAAAAATAAAAAGGAAGGAGGATATCAGCAGTTTAGTAACCCTAGTAGTATAGGAAGCTCTAGTTATTATGTGTGTTTGTACCCCACACTAACAACGTGAGAAGCATCAAGTGGCTGAGACTCTTTGGTTAGAGTCACAGTTCCAAATTCACTCCTGATTTTGTAACACAACACCACCAGCAACCTGGAAAGCTGCAGGGAGGATTTTAGATCAATCAGATGATGTCATCCCTGAATGAAGCTGGGATCTAACCCTCATCCAGGTAGTCTGCACTAACTTGGTCTTATCTTAGCTACCACAGAGCTGCTTTGCAGCATTGCCTTTGCCTAAGAGTTCTCTAAAGAATAACAGCCTATTTTTCCACACTTTATTCAGCAGGAGTGCATGGGAAAGTGAAGTGCCTCAGAGATCAGTATTAAATTTTAAGAAGGGGAAGGGAGCACTGGAGATGGAGTGGCTGTAGCTATGCTGTTTCTGGCAGTTGGAATTGATGATTCCTGCAGACACATGACCCTGGCAGCAGTGAAAGCAGGGAGGAAACCATATTTGCCATGATTTTTACTGAGGCCTTGTGTCCTTCCAAAGGAAGAACTTCTGCTTTCTGCAGGGTCCTGCAAGATCACTGAGCTTTGCTCCGAGCTGTAAGTTATCTAAGGTTTTCTGAGCTGTAAGTTATCTAAGGTTTTCTTATCTGTAAGTTATCTGAGGATGGCTTATGATGCACTAGAAGACACCTTACCCTGAGGCTGGAGGTTTGTCTGTGAGAATGCCTCTCCAGTTAAATGCAGAGGGTACATAACCGAATCATGATGTGGTTTTATTATTACAGACTGAACTATGAAATGTAAATTTCATTTTTGGGAGCATGACAAAGTAATGCTCCTTCTCAAAAGTCAACACATATACTCATGAGCCAGTATTCACAGCAGAGATACCTATGGTTAAGCTGATAACTGGTACTGAGGTGAGCAAAAGCACAGGATGCTGACACACCATGCTGTGATTTAACCAGTTGTGGAGGAGAAGCAACGAGCAGTTGTTTTTTGAGTTGAAACACCAATGTGGACACTTCTTAACCTATACCTTAGCAAAACCATTTAAGGAAGGAAAGCTGCTATTTATGTCATGAGATTCTCATGTAATGCCATTGTTTGGATGTCTCCAGCTCTGTTTTAGTGTGGATGCAGTTTAGAAAAGAATTCTCATAAGGAGGCTGAAGAAATGCAGCAGATCAGTATGTAAAGAAAAGTGGTATATTAAATTACATGCACTTTGCATTAGCAGCCACTGTCATCTTATCACCAGGCAGTGCCATGTTTGCTTTGTGATTTTTTGTTTTTTAGTTGAGGAGATATAAACACAGGGAATAAAATTTTTAAAAGGTGTACCTGTATTACACTATAAAACAGGCAATTTTGTGCCTAACAGGCCATACAAATGCACTCCAAAACTCTTCAGGACTTTCTTCACAATCATTATTACAGACTAACTGAAACTGAGATAACAAATGGTGCAGCCTGAGGCCATGGTTATCTATTTATGACAATAATCTTTCTCTTTTGAAAGTTGTATCCAAATTGTGACATGATTCCAAGATAAAATCAAAGAAAAGTGTTTCTTCAAACGGAATTTGAGTTGATGCAACCAGAGCTGGCTGGCTGAAGACTAGTCTAGATCCTGTACCACAGGATGAATTTTGAGGAAAACACCATACTTTGAACCAAAGCCCCCTGTGCATCTGGAAAATGGAATAAAGAGGCTATAATAAAATGTGTTACTCTATTAAGAGCTAAGAATCTATTAGGAAGCTGCAGCAAGTGCCTTACTTTTTAATTATCTAAGATAGCATCTTTAAACACAGAGAAGAACTTTGTTCATGACTTGTCCCTCTGCCATAAAAATATGCAGTACAGTTGGAATTCCAAGGTACATTATCCTTAATGACCCATTTCAGGCCACAAGTTCACAAGTGCTTTAAGCTGGCATTTGCCAGCATTTCCACCAAGAAAAATGTCTTTCTAGCTTCCTCCAGTTCTCCTGCCTGCTGTAGTGTTTCTCCATACCAGCACAAAGCTACATGCAGCTGAGTGTCAGACTGGGCTGGGGAGCTGATACAAGCTAAATCTGAACTGAGAGTAGGAGAGGGGACAAAAGGGTCACTGCAGTATTGCAGGAGAAATTTAAGCACAAGGTTGAAGGCAATGAATTAGCAAGACCAGGTAGAATCACAGAATCATACAGTGGTTTGAGCTGGAAGAGACCTTAAAGATCACCTTGTTCCAACTCCCCTGCCATGGGCAGGGGCACCTTCCACTAGACCAGGTTACTCAAAGCCCCATCCAACCTGGCCTTGAACACTTCCAGGGATGGGGCATCCACAGCTCCACTGGGCAACCTGTTACAGTGACTCACCACCCCCACATTAAAGAATTTATTCCTCTTATCTAATCTAAATCTACCTTCTTTCAGTTTGAAACCATTATCCTGCCTCCTATCTCTGCACTCCCTGTTAAAGAGTCTCTCCTCCTCTTTCTTTTAGGCTCCCTTTAAGTACCAGAGGGCCTCTATAAGGTCTCCCTGGAGCTTTCTCTTGTCAGCCTCAACTCTTCTCACAGATGGGTTATTCTGGCCCTCTGATTATCTCTGTGGCCTTCCTCTTGAACAGCTCAAGCAGGTCCATGTCTTTCATACTCTGGAAGCCCCAGACCTAAACACAGTACTCCAGGGGGAGCCTCACGGAAGCAGAGCAGAGAGGAAGAATCCCCTCCCTCGACCTGCTAGTCACCCTTCTTTGGATGCACCCCAGGATGTGATCAGCTTTCTGTGTTGCAAGCACACGTTGCTGGCTCATAGTCGATTTTTCACCTATCAACATCCCCAAGTCCATCACTACATGGCTACGCTCAATCCACCCATCATCTAGCCTGTATTTGTGCTTGAGATTGCCCTGACCCAGTTGCAGGACTTTGCACTTGGCCTTGATAAACTTCATGGGCCCACCTCTCAAACCTGTCAAGATTCCTCTGTATGGCATAGGCCCATGGTAAGGTATGTACAGTCCCTCCAGTGTGTGGGCTGCACCACACAGCTTGGTGTCACCCACACCACACAGCTTGGTGTCACCCACACCACACAGCTTGGTGTCACCCACACCACACAGCTTGGTGTCACCCACACCACACAGCTTGGTGTCACCCACACCACACAGCTTGGTGTCACCCACACCACACAGCTTGGTGTCACCCACACCACACAGCTTGGTGTCACCCACACCACACAGCTTGGTGTCACCCACACCACACAGCTTGGTGTCACCCACACCACACAGCTTGGTGTCACCCACACCACACAGCTTGGTGTCACCCACACCACACAGCTTGGTGTCACCCACACCACACAGCTTGGTGTCACCCACACCACACAGCTTGGTGTCACCCACACCACACAGCTTGGTGTCACCCACACCACACAGCTTGGTGTCACCCACACCACACAGCTTGGTGTCACCCACACCACACAGCTTGGTGTCACCCACACCACACAGCTTGGTGTCACCCACACCACACAGCTTGGTGTCACCCACACCACACAGCTTGGTGTCACCCACACCACACAGCTTGGTGTCACCCACACCACACAGCTTGGTGTCACCCACACCACACAGCTTGGTGTCACCCACACCACACAGCTTGGTGTCACCCACACCACACAGCTTGGTGTCACCCACACCACACAGCTTGGTGTCACCCACACCACACAGCTTGGTGTCACCCACACCACACAGCTTGGTGTCACCCACACCACACAGCTTGGTGTCACCCACACCACACAGCTTGGTGTCACCCACACCACACAGCTTGGTGTCACCCACACCACACAGCTTGGTGTGACCCACACCACACAGCTTGGTGTCACCCACACCACACAGCTTGGTGACACCCACACCACACAGCTTGGTGTGACCCACACCACACAGCTTGGTGTCACCCACACCACACAGCTTGGTGTCACCCACAAGCTTGCTGAAGGTGCACTTAATTTCACTGCCCATGTCTCCAACAAAGACCTTAAACGGTGCCAGTCCAATACTAGCTACTGAGGAATGCCACCCCTCACTGGTGTCCACTTGGACATTGAGCTGTTGACCACAACTCTTTGAATGCAACTAATCAGGCAGTTCCTTGATGGAGGAAGCCTCTGGAAAAGTCTAGTGCAAGGCTGCTGCTTTGAGCACCAGTGCCAGTTCATGGCATCATGGCATGCAATTATACCATTCTCATCAAGACATACTGGGCACTGTCCTTCCCTTAATGTCCAAGAAATCTTCAAATGTTGAGAAAAACAGGCTGGACATAGTGCTAACCATGTAAATGTACCCCTAACATTTCTTAAATCATTTATGGATACTCCCAAAGTTACAGAGAAACTGTAATATGCATCCTCCAGTTTTCTTTTGCACACTGAAAGCAAGCCTATTTCCTTCAGAGTTATCAAAGCAAAATATCAGTTGTTTTGTGTTAGATTCATGTGAGCTCTGTTATAGGAACTTATCTGCTCTCCTGCAAGAGTAATTGGGAAATGATAATAGAACTTTGGTGTAGTCTAAGGGTTGTGTGCAGTGTGGGCATGCCCTGTGTCGCATCCTCTGCTTCTATACTGAAAGGTTTTCTATGGTTTGAATTACCTGCTGTTCAGGAAAAGTATCATGTGAATGCTCTGTGGGCAATATTTATCATCTTGTCTCCCATCCCAGCACATCAGAGCATCAGCTCTGGTAAGAAATTGTATCTCTAAGGAGGCAAAGCAGGATTTCTAATTACTGTTTCGATAAATGTTCTATTTTACATAATTTTTTAAAATGGAGATAGTTCAAAAAAAGAGTATCTCATTCTTCTACGAGGCGAAATAGGAGTAGGAGGAAATAATCATCATAAACTGATAGTTGATGATACGCCTCTTTTGGAAGGGGCATTACCTAAGGATAAAGGTCTTTTTTTTCTCTGGGAAAGAAGGGGAAAAAAAATATAAAAAAAGCTCAGTGAAATAGAAAACCTGCATGATGATTTCTTTATGTGAGGTCAGTGATCCAGTTAGATGGACTAGGACAGTTACTGCCAGCAAATCTTCTGGCTAAGCATGCAAAGGAAGAGGTTGCTCCCCCTTCCAGGCCTTTTAAAAGGGCCTGTTGACATGGTGGATTTTTTTAAGCACAGTTAAAGATGGCAGATGTCCGTGCTGCTCACGTGTAGTTCAGCAACGTGTGGCCTGGAAACACATCCTGCTGGTTTATGCACTACAGACAGTCAATTAAAAAGCTGTCTTTGCTCCAGATTTGAAGTATTCTCTTGTTTTCAGCTTTTTCCTTCTTTAAGGCAATCATTCTATATTTTGTAAATTAGGCATAACAGACACTGACCTGATGCAATCCCTTAATGCCTCCCTTAGTAAAAGTCAGTGGGAATGGGTACTTGAAACAAGGCAGCTAGCTCAGCAGAGGTGTGAAGGAGTGAGTATGCTTTTGGCCATCCCATCTTGATTGACTGAGTAGCAGAAAGATGTGGAATAAAGGAAAGATCACTTTAAAGTGCCCAAGAGGTAAAAGAGAGGAAAATAAAATAGCAGTGGAAAGCTGTTAAGGGATCTGGCTCCAGGCAGCACACTTGTGTTTGCATAAGGGCTGTCCTTCAGACAGCATTGTCAGTGTGCTTGGCCCTTTATAGAACATCAGAGACTCCGAGGCTCAATTTAAAACAAAACCTGATCAAACATTGTATGTAATCTATGCCTGCCCTGAAGTGAAGGGAAATACTCCTGAGGAATGAGCTATATGCTGCTTCTGAATTACAAACGCCTCAGCCCAGATCACAGAGACAAGGTGCTCAGTCTCACAGCCCCATTTTTGGCTCCCTATCTGAAGAGATGCCTCAGGAAAGGATCACAAAATAAACCTGCCGAAGGGGAAGCCACTTGTCTAGCCAAGAGGATACAGAACAGGTTTTTCCTTTTCTCTGTCTGTTCTCTCTCCTTTCCATCTCCTCCCATCTGGAGGAGCCTGCTTGAGATACTTGCTGCCCAGGGGTAAATCTTTCTTCCCAGAAAGCATCAGGCTTCATCCAGTCATTCCATGCAGTTGCTTAGTTTTTAACTCACCTAGGAAACGGGCTGTTTCATTCCCTTCATCTCTGCATATTTTGAAACACTGCAATTTCAGAACTACCTCCCTGGAGGAGACTAAACTGCTGGCCAGGCTGAGGACAGTCTGTCACCCTTCTTGAAGATGTGTCACAGTACAGCCGTGGTTGCAAAACTAACCAAGGCACAAAGATATCTCACAGCAGCAAACCTGGACTGATGCATTCCCTGCAAGGGAATGTGTGAGGGAGGGGATGTCCTGCATTTCTAATCCCACTATAATCATTTTACAACCCAGTTGGCATTTTGCTCAGACATGCATAATGTATCAGCAGTCCTCAGAAAAGGACTGAAACTCAGGATTTTACTTTCCTCTCTTTCAAGTGAGGATCCTGAGCTCTGATCCAGGAGCTAGGCTGAGAGCATGTCTAATGCACCAAACATCCATGCTGAGACAGATGGCACAGCATCCACTTTGTGAAACCTGAAAGCACTCAGGTGTAGCACAGATGCCAAAATGCTTGATATTGTCAAATAGAAGGCATCTGTGAGCATGCACAAAGGCAAAGTTTCATGTTCCTACAATATATAGGGTTATGCAGCAGCTGAGCAGAATGCTTTGGGATTTAGGCATCAAATTGTACTTACGTCCTTCGGAGGGATATAGGATTTGATCTTCAAAGCCCTGAGTGGGATTATTGTTTGATACTTTGTCACTGCCCCATCTGGAGCCTGCCATTATGGCTCCCTTTGGGAACTCCCATTTTTAACGTGTGGAATCTGCCACTATAAAAGAACTAAGCTCATTTAATTTTCAGGATTAGAAATCAGTCACACAGGACAGTGGTTGGTGGGGAATGGGTAAGTGCAGTACAGTTTCCAAAGCAGCAGAAAAGCCTACAAACTAGTTGCAGTATAGGGAAATTAATTAGTAGCTATTATCATCTGGCTTATTACACGCTCCAGACTGGAGTCCCAGGTAGATTTGGGTATTCCCTCAGTTAGTACTGTCACATTTTATGCCCTAGACATGGACTTTCTCTTCAGCACACAGGAGGTAATGGGTTTCTCAGGCTGGAACTGCTGCATTAGTACTGCAGATGGTGGGGACAGGTCAGCTAGTGAGCAAAAGAGCTGATGCTGAAGTGAAGCCTTTCTCTGGAATATTTCCTGCATGGACATTCAAATGCCAAAAGGGGCTCCAACATCTGTAAGCTTTTTCTTAGGGTTAGGTACTTATATCAGTCTTGCTATAGAGACAATTGTTTCACCCGTGGGTTTTTTGTTTGTGTATTTGTTTGTATTTAATAGGATAAATTCAGGTGGGAAGGGGCCTCAAAAGATGTCTAGACAAATCTCCTGCTCAAAGCAGGGTCAGCTTTTAGGTCAGATCAGGTTAATCAGGGCTTTATGCAGTTGGGTATTCAACCTAGAAGGATGAAGAGAGCACAAACTCTCCAGGCAAGCCACCCCACTGCTTTATTGTCCTCATGGGGGAAAAGGGTTTCTTTATATCCCATCTGAACCTCCCTTGTTTCAGCTTCTGCTTGTTCTCTCATTCTCCCATACCATACTGTGCAGGGCCTGGTTCCACCTCCTTGATGCCTCCCTGTAGGCACCTGGGGTAGCTGTTCAGCCCATCAGAAGCTGCCTCTGCTCTAGACTATGTCCCAGCTCCCTCTGCCTCTTCTTGCAGGGCAAGTGTTCCAGTTACCCAGTGTCATGGTGGCCCTCAGCTGAACTCATTCATGGCTCCGAGTCTTTGCCTGGGACTGGGGACTCAAAACTGTTTCACTTCTTTTTCACATGATGCAGATACCCAGGAAAAGAAAAACTCCTCTGCAGTGGATTTTTCCCTTTGTGGAAGCAGCTCCAAAGACACTTCTCAATGCTTCTAAAAGGGCTTCTAGATAACCAGTCCAGCAGGGATGGGAGGTGTGTGCTCTGCAGATACACCTGGCCCATACAGCTGGGGATGGAAGGTTAATTGAGCCACTGTGACTGATTTTAATCTCCCAGTCATTTGGGAAAGGCTACATTTCTTTGTCTTAGCTTGAGCAGCTGCTTCATTCAGTTGAGCTTTATCATTTCTTATCCAGTACAATTTTGAAAGTCACAGCTTCTCTGGCTGCTTTGCATGGCTCTAAGACTGAAGTTTCCTTGTTAAGTCAAATTTCATTTTCCCACTATTGATCTTAGCTTCTAAATTTTTCATTCTCTCTTTGAAGTTGCAGCCAAATAGAAATGTTTCTGCCACTGACTGTGATTTTCTCACATGAAAATTAAGCTCAGTGTATACCAGTATATAAAGGTAACGAAATCAGATCATCTGAGAAAAATCAAAGCCTTCACCAAGTAAATTTTATGATTTTTTTTTTTTTCTCTGCTTTCCTGTGCAGTGGAGGGACATAATCTGTATTCCTGCCCTGGGTATGGCACTACTCAGACGATAAAGATATTCTGATTCCATATAACTTCTTAATGATTTTGTTTACTCTCGTACATTCACTTTGAGCAGATTAATGTTTGTTTTCTTTCTACAGAAGATGATTCAGTAATAATCCTTTTGGGTCTGAAAGAAAAGCTTACCGGATAGAACTGCTAATGTTTAGGTGAAATATTGCACAAAACAAAATTATAAATTAATGCCATATAGGCATAGCTGAAATGCCTAAAATTCAGCTGAGAGAATTGTTTGTACATTTACTGTGCCGTGAACATGGGGAAAATATTTAGAGTCAGCTGATGATCATTAGTCAACTGTTATATTAAGAGGTAGGAAATATTGATTTTGTGGACCCACAGGACTTTGTAATTAAATTTTCCCCTATTTTTAATCAGTGTAACCCTAATTATAAATTCATAAATAAGTTAACTGACCAAGCTGTTCCATACAAATCATTCCTGTGCACAGCACCTGAGTTGCAGGGAGAGTGTTTGTTATAGAACTGAAGGGATGGGGAAGAGTAAAAAAAATTTTCTATAAAATGGGTTTTGCTGATTTCTATTTTATTGCTGTTAGGACAACTCTCACTTATTGCAGGAAGCCCATAGCTGTCCTGAGTTGGAAGCTTCAGTGACCCCATCATCAGTGGTGAGCCCAAGAGATCCCAACACCCCTCCCAGAGAGTGGCTCAGGCCAAAAGCAGCCCAGTGGTGGCAAACACTCTAGGCACGATAAAAGGTTGCCACCTGGAGCATGCCAATATCAGAGCAAAGGCATTGTGGTGTTTGAGGAGTATCTGGCTTCAGGATACACTCACCACTGTCGTGGATGGATGCACAGCCACCTCATGTTTCTGGAGCCTGGGAAGAGGGAGCAGGGGATGCCAGCCCAGCCCACTGTCAGAGGTGTGGCATTGCTGCTCCTGGTCACTGTTGGGTGTCCCTGCATGGGCCAGCCACAGAGCAAACAAGGGACATACTCTGTCTGCCCTGTAGCTACACAGTGAGAACATGCTACTTAAGCTGAGCTGCTCATGGACTGAGGCTCAGGGGGATAAATCAGGCTCTGATTCCCAAAGTCACGTAGGTGCATAAGCCATAAGTAAAATTTCTTGCTGTACTCCCAAGGAGCAGGACTTTGTGTGGGGAATCCTGGCTATCCCCAGTGCATATCACATTTCAGTTTTCAGCTACCACCTTTACCTGGAAGGCACTCAGACTCCCCAGGGGTGGAAAACAGTGTCAGACAAACAAATAAACAATTATAGATCATCTTCATCTGCTCCTAAGCATGTCAATTACTGTAAATGTTAATACAGTGGTTAATCCTCCATTTAATAAAGCAAATGCCTGTGTCAAAACTTGTCTGATTTATCTGTAAGCTACGATACTACAATGCTCTGGCCATCCTTTGATCTTAGACACAATGGGACTTTGAAAAGCAGCAAACTGTCCATTCCAGCCACAGAAATCTTCTCTCTGATCACAGTGTTTCTGTCTGAACAACTCGACTTTCACGCTGCACTTGCAAACAAAAGTCCTACCTTCTTTCCTCACCTCTTCACATCTTTCATGACCTATTTCACACCAAAACTTTCTTCTTTTCAGAATGGTGACTAAGAAAAATCTACAATTTTCCTTCATTTCTTTTTTTTTTTCCCTTCCCCTTTTGATGCTATTGTGGTTCCAACAATGAACCCAGGACTCTGCTCTTAGCAGAGCCCCTTCCTCCCCCTGGCTCAGTTCATGCCACCCTTCTCCACTTTCCTGCATTCCCTCCTCTTTATGTTATTTGATTTATGATCTCAATGAATATAACTGTTCTGTTTAGGAAAAAAAGTTCACTCTTTCTTTTGATCCACTTCCAGTGTTCGTTGCTTACATCTTATTTCATTCCTTCTAAAAAAGTCACCATTAAACCCCTTTTTTTCCAAAGTATACGCCTGTTTTTTGATTCAAAAATCACTACTTCAGTGCCTTTTCTTGAGAACTTTTTATCAGTGCTGGTAACTTTTGTCAACTCCCATCACATTTTCAATCTCCCTTTCCCTCAGTATGATCCCTGAAGAGGTATGTTTTATTTTTCTTCCCTCTCTTCTCCTCAGTGCTCATTTCAGCCAGGTTCCCATGTTACAAACAGCTCAGTTGCTGTAATCCTTCGTATTTTTGGACAAACTACACATTTTGCTTTCTGCACATTAGTACATTGAAATTTGTTTCCTGTCTGCCTTTCCACTTCATAAATGTAATGATTTTTTTTTCTCTGCAGAAATGAGTGATCTTCCAAATAGCTACATTCACCCTCCACTAATCTTTGGACACAATTTATGAAGGTTTTCTTCTTTTAAAAATATGCCCATGTTGTGATTTTCCTTATATTTGAAAGGTATTTATTCTCCAGATTGAAGATCCAGCATCTTTCTGACCCATAACTTATCCTTGTACCATTGTCCTGAGACATTTAGAACTCAGCTTTGCAGGATACTAAACATAATGCTGCATGGAAGACCTTAAACATCAACTTACTGTTCAGCACATGTGCAGTCCACGCCAGCTGTAAGCACCTGTTCATATATTTAAATTCAAGTATGAAATTAAATCCTCAGGTGGATCAGGGTTCATGGATTCAGGCTCAGAGTTGATCCTTATGTTTTCCTCTGGCATCCAGAGGTGCTGCTCAGCACAGAACCTCATCAAGCTACTCAGAACTACATTTGTTTTTCTCACAGCAGTGTGTGGGGACTCTGTGCCCCCAGTGTTGACACTAAATTTCAGCAAAACTGAAGACAATGCTGGCAGAAATACCCACCCCCTGATCAGCACAAGAAAAAGAGCTGTCTATATGTATTAAGCCACCGTACCTGCCTTCTGTTGAATAATTCCCCCATGCTATTCAAACAATGACCCAGATACTCCCCAAGTTAAACCAAATTTTCTATGCTACTATTGCAATAATTTTCACATACATCCTAGATTGCTTTTCAGTACAATGGTCTGTTCCTTGTAACACAGGAGGAAATACAGCCTGAAATATAAATTTGGAAGTGAATAGAGTCCAAGTAATTACAAAACCTGGTATTGGAATACATTATAGCTATGAAAGGCGTACCAGAGAAATTGGAATAAATTGAAAACTGGAAGGTGAGAGGATATTAAAAAGACATAGAAAAGTACCATGCGGGGATCAAATTTACCAGTGTGAATATCTGAACAAACTCAAAAGTGCTATTCTTACACCTAGGAAATGGTTAAGAGAATTTTAACAGGAAATAAAATTAATTGTGTATCTCCTACAAAGCGGTCTCATTTTCTGTTTACAAAAGCAGATGATTAGTGTCCCTTGAATATCAGCTTTTTGATGTGCAGACTTGACAAGGAGTGATTGAGTTTTAGTACGTTATCTCTAAACCAAGATTTCTTGCAGATTTATCTTTTCTAGTTGCTTTCCCTATTGAGGCTACTTCTATAAATTTCATGAGGACTTTACTTTGAATCAAGATACTAATATAAGGTTTCTTAAAGCATGTTCCCTTACTGAAAATGCAAAATAAAAAAGAGAACCACATAAACTGTAAAACCTCTTATTCTATTTTTTAAACAATCCACTATCTTTCGAAGAATCAGTTCCAAAAGTTAAATGTCACCTCCCAAAGTATGTGTTCAGTTCCACAGCACTTCCAAAACACGGAAGCAATTGAAGACTGAATAATATATTTAAACAAAAAATAATATTCCCCAGAAAATGGTTGCTTAAGAGGAAGCTTTGGTTAGAATTATTTTTAGTCCTTTATACGTTTCTAAAAGGAATGGAAGATGAAGCACATATTGTAGATTTAAAGTAGTAGGGTATAGATAAGCTAAGGAACTGGATTAGTAGCTGCTGATAGTTGAAACCCCCAAGTTAAAGTAACACAGCCAGGCACAGTTGCCCCTGCTCCTGAACTTAGTGACATTACTCAAGTTTCCACCAGTAAAATATCCCAAGCATCTGTTGATTTCACACATCAGGAAGTTAGAAACCAGACCTGAGTATCTTACTCCAGAAGAATAAGGAGGAACTCCAGTATTGCAACGGTTTGCATTGGCTCCCTCCTGACTCTGGTCCCAAGCAGCAGAAAGAGTGGCTGTGAGCTTCTTTAAAGGTTTCTTAAAATTGAGTTGAAAGCTTGGACATAGAGCTCACAGCTGAGTTAGGAGTGATAAAGGACTGAAAGTCTCTTTTGTGTATTTTTTGGACATGCTCCAAATGCACATGGCTCCCAAGTTTAAAGCTAAAGAGCTGCTGAGAAATCCATGGGCCCAGAGCCTGCAACAGTCTTTCAGAAAGAGCTGTGGGTGTTCAGTCAAACAGGAGCAGTAGCCTGGCTCGCCCGCCCGGGTGCAGAGATTGCAAGGCAAGCTGAAGGAGCTCGTTAACAAATGCTTCAAGCAAAACTAAACAGAGAAAATCATTGTAAGAAGAAAAGGGGAACACTTCAAACACAGCCTAAAATGATTATTCTGCAAGTAAGTGCTGCTTCAGCCTCAGTGAAAATACCTCTTTGCATAACACCAGATGCTGAGCAGTGCATACTTAACATGTAAAGCAAGGGCAGAGACACCTTTGGAGTCACCTAACGAAGCAGCACAGCACAGCTTGGGAGGAAACTGCTTTCCTGCTCCATTTCCCCAGCTCTGTCCCCACAAAAACCTTCCTCTGCAGCCTCAGGCTGTCGCTCAGCCTCGCTAGCTGTGGAGAGAAGGGTGCTCTGCCTGCTCTCAGAGGCTTTCCCTTGGCCAGGTTGCTGCCAGAGCTTGCTGCAGACCTGCCTGCCTCATGAGACAGCCACTATCCCAGCCACGGAAAGGTGTGAGGGGCAGGCACAAGGAACCCCTGCCTGACACCCCTCCCGGCCACAGTTACCTTCCTCAGCATGCAATTTCAGGAACAAAACTAGGAACTCAGTTGTTCAATAGACAGACTAGTTTGGGGAATATTTTGCCAAATTTCTTTGAAAACAAAACTTAGCTGAAATGGTGATGTAGACGTAGACCAGTCAGCCAGTATCACTAACTCTTCCTTTACTTAGAGCCGCTTTCATTCCTCAGTTCAGAGTGCAGCAGAACCTGAAAACAGACAGAGGTCCTCTGGAGGGAGCAAGGCTTTGGGGTTTGTAGTGTCTTTGGTATCTCCAGCCCCTCCTGCTGCCTCCTCTGGGAAGCCGGGAGGGGAGGGGGCAATGGTTCCTCCCCACAGGCAGGCAGTGCTGCCATGGGCCCTGCAGGGCTGGATTCCCCACACCTGGGCTCAGTCCTGGCCGAAGGAGAGGGGCTCAGACGGGGCAGCCTTCCCACAGGGTCTGTGGTGCTTGTCCCCTGTCACCAAAAGCAGCTCCCACAGGGGCTGTGGTGCTTCACCCCTGGCACCAGAAAGCAGCTCCCACGGGGGCTGTGGTGCTTCACCCCTGACACCAAAAGCAGCTCCCACAGGGGCTGTGGTGCTTCACCCCTGGCACCAAAAGCAGCTCTTTCTTCTAAGTGCTGCTCACCACAGGTACAGTTTTAGTACTACTCACCACACTTTTATGAGGCTGGGGTTGCACTGATGTTCTGTTTCTTCTCCATGGGTGGTTTCATTCCTGAAGTTGCCAGGAACAGAGGCTGAACTTTGTTAAGAGTTGCCAAATCCTGTAACCTGGCAGGGGTGAAGTCGCCACTGCTCCCTGTTCCCAGGGCCATCTCAAAGGGACACAGATGTCCACACTGTGTGCTGGAGACCCTTGGGGCCCCAGGGGCCATGTACACCTGATCTTCTGGTCCCTCCAGGAGCTTATCTCTCAGACTCTCTGGACTCTCCAGTGCCCATTCCAGACTGGGGAGGTTGTTTCCCTGACTGGGCTACTGGGTATCCCCTCCTGCCTTCCCCTGTGCCCCCATGTTCTTTTATGTGTGTGTGGAAATGGACTTATGTTCCCATCATTTAAAAACTTTACTCAGTATTTGCACTTTGTGCTGAAGTGAGAATTTTGACTGCAGAAACTATAATATTGGTGGGTATTTAAATTTTACTGTTGTTCAGGTCGTCAGGAAAAATATGGGCCTTTTAGGAATGTCTTTATTCTTCCAAACTGTAGTACTCATAACTTGCTTCAGATGGGCTGAGATTTATCAGAGAGGATTAAGTAAAAGATCATGCTGTTTGTACAGCTGTTGCCTTATGCCTCTGTTTTCTTTGATGCCTGGCCATATACACCCAAAATTAGAAAGAGCTTCTCTTGTACAGCAATTTTAAATTTTGGCTGTGAAAGATATAAAGACACTGTGTACCTAGTTTTCTATATGAGACCATTTCCAGCCAATTCTTCTATTTCAATTTAGTAAGTCATTTATAAAGAAAAGAGTGTCAATTATCAATGGAAGATGATAGGTTGTTTGTTTTTCTTAAATCATTCCCACTGGGCTCTGATCAGTGGAGTTACACCAGAAATAAATTGTACCACCAGTAGGTTGTTGGTTTTTTTTACAGTCTACTTTATACTAATCAAAATGCATAAGCAAAATGTTAAATTATTTCAGAATTTGCATCCTAGTGTTCAGTGGTTGTTCTAGCTCATAACTGCAAGGCCATAATCAACTTTTAGGTTCTTGTCTTTCTTACCAGTCTGAAAGTATATGTATTTCTACAACACAGAGGAAAAAAATAAGGGTCCTGTATTCACAGTAGAGATTTTGTGTCATCAAATGTTACCTGCTCACGCTGGCATATGTTATTGTTCTTAAATAATCATACCTTCAGATTCTACCAGTAAAAGCATTACCATGATTGCTGGGGAAATAATTTTTGCAGCTAAACTAAAAACCCACTCTGAAATGCAAAACTTCCTCCTGTAGCCCTCAACTTATTGAACTCAGTGGGACTTAATATAGGTCCAGTAAAGCCAGCAACAAAATTTCTGACAAATTCAGGGGAAAAAAGACCTGTGTCTTTGGTGTTGTGCTCCTCCTTTTCCTTCTCATGTGTAGTTGAAAATACTGAGTTTGTTTCCAATAGTCTCTTATTAAGTTTATATAATAAACTGGGTTTTTTAATTACAAAAGTAGAAATAAGGAAAGTAATTTAAAACACAGAATGAGTCTTTCTGCCAACAGAGGTGAAAGATAATTACTACCAGAGTAAAGTATTATTTGTAAAAGATACTAGGAAAGAAAAAACTTTCCAGTGTCAGAAGTGACAATTACACAAAACCTCTCCAGGAATCTCCATGGCCACTGAACGCTATCAATGCTTGTGTGAAAAATCCCCTCGTTAAGCTATTTTAGCATCTCTCATTAGCACTAAGACAGTTTATAACCTATTTTTTAAAATAAAACACTAGAACAACCCTGGTTAATACACGTATGCAACAACTGACATTCATGGGTTTGTGAAAGCCTAATGACTAAAAAACCCACTGCTGCTGTTGCCAAGTGAACAGTGGAGCATGTATGTCTGTAGAGAAGTTTTAACTGACTCTTATATATGGTCTCTTCTATGTATTTTGTTGTGCACAGCAGCAGATAATAGTACTTAAAATACTAAGTGTGTGCTTGGAGTTGTGTCTTACAGTACTGACTTGGGTGGAAGACAACACCAGCAATGGAAAGTGGCAGTAAAAAACACTCTGGTGTAGACACAAATTTTAGATGCTACTCAGTGGGAAGCCATTTGTGGTTCAGAAGTTCAGGGATATATTAGATTACAGGAGTTAGTGCAGGCTAAGTAATGAAAAACATGCAGAAGCACGTTCTGCAGTTATGAATCATTTTTCTATCACAACTATCATTTTTATTAGCTTTGATACTAATTGAGTTTCTTTGCAGTTACTTCAGTTCATCTCATTATTAGCAGAAAATGTATTAAATTGTGAATCAGAGCCTGTGGTGATCTCATGGAGGTGTGTTTGTAATGGAGGACTAAAAGCATTCTGTTCTGCAGCTGTTTCCTGGAGCTGCAGACAGAATTTACCAGGCTCTCACCAGAGATCTTCAGCTTCTGAAGCTGACAGGTAAATGTTTACACACCCCTGGAAAACTGGGAAGCAGTGAGACAGCCCACTCAACTACCTTTTGGGACTCAAAGCCATGCAAGCTGGTTGTCTTCTCTGCCTGCAGGGCTTCTGAGCAGAGCTCCCTCCAAACCTGACCTCACGTCACAAAGGTGACAATCCTGAACTTTGTCAGACTAACAGGCCAGGATCCACCCATCACAGGGAATACCTGCACATGAATTCTGAGCAAATCTGTCCCTGAATTACTGGGTTTTCCACATGAAAACCAGCCTGGCAAGTATGCTTTGTGCCACGTCGCACAGCGAATCGGTCAGCTGGCAAATTGATCAGTTTGGAAATCACAAGACAGCTGCATCAAAATTCTCTAATAATTATCTGGACTCTTTTTTTTCCTTTTCTTCCTGTAAAATATTTTGTATGCATTTGCATATAGCAGGTTGTCATATTTCTGTCATATTTTTCTTTTTAAAAGCTTATCAGGAAGTGCTGTCAGTAACTGACTGGGACTAGAAAGAGGGAGGAGACCTGAAATGTTAACACTGGAATATCCGCTGCTACCTGGAAGGACTTTGCTTGCTGTGAGATGTAATGTTTGATATGTCTGATCTCCAGCCTCAAGGTTACCTGCTTACAGGTCTGTCTATTGTGGACACAGCCAGGGTATTCACAGGCTTGATTGATGCAGGGTATGAGGAAAGGGATTGTAAACTCCAGAAGCACATAGTGGGGAAGGAACCAAAGAAGGTTACTTAGCGCTGTAAAATAACTTTAGTACCCTCAGGTGGGCTGAACTGAATGGCTGCCAGGGAGAGGATGGGCACTAACAATTTTGTAGGCAGCAGGGGAATGAGAGCCTGGCAGTGGGTTAGCTCAGGAACAGCACAGTCTCTATAGGTGAAGCAAACAGCCAGAATCAATGAATCAAATCTATTCAGAAGAGGAAGACAAAGCCTACGTGTTCGCCTGTAAGCCTTTGATCTTTTAGCTGTGTTTTTCTTCCTGCAGAGCCATATGTTCTGTGTTTTGTTGTGGGATATATTTTTAGACCTCAAAGTCACAAGAGACCTTACCTCTTTCAGTCTGTGAAATTTTCCCTAACATCCATTTGCATGGAGCAATAATTGTTTTAGACTAAATCTGTCTTCTACATATTACGAGCTGAACTATTCAGCACTCTCTTTGACAGCTTGCTGAAAGAGATAATCCCACTGTTTATCCAAGTTCTGTTTCCTGTCTGAACTTCTCCAGCTTTGGTTCAAGGCAGTGGTGGCTTCCCATCTTCCTGAGCTACTTGAACGAGCTCTGAGGTACCAAAAGTATTTTTCCTGGGAGATACACACTGTGAGCAAGTCATCTCTCTAACCTTTCTGACAAAGCTAACCATAGCAATTGATTTAAATTTGATATTATTAGACCTGTTCTCCAAACTCTAATCATATTTGAAGTTCTTTTTGGCAGCCATTTAATTTTTTCAGTGTTTGTTTTTTGTTCAGTGTTTGCCCTAGGACTATTTATCTGTATTTGATGAATTTACAGGGAGAGAACTCCTTAGTTTCCCTTCTGCTAGGTTAAAGAAGCTGAGATCCCATCTTCTAAAGCAGACTTTCCACTTTTCCATCCTAGTAATCTTTTCCTGCACCCAGTCAACATGGAAATCCCCTTTCTTGAACAAGAGCGACTAGAAATACACACATTTTATTCATCTTTCCCATGACAATATTTTTTCTAATGGCTGCCTCAGAAGTCTCTGGTTATTTTTTCAAGAGCTGTTAAATACTAACATTTGTGCCTTTGGGCCACAAAATTTTTTCCCAGTCTGAACCGTGTTCCCTCTGTCTTTGGCAGTAAATAAGTTCTGGAATATTCAAGGAATGTCTTTTTCAGTCATTCCCTTGTTGTTCATATCTGCTACCTGGCATGCAGTGATAACCAGCAATGCAAGCCTGCTGCCTTTGCCAGCAAGCCCTGCTGGCACTTCAGACAGATGTACTCAAGAATGAATGGAACAGAACAGGGTTCTGCAGGGACTTCAGAAACCCCACTTCAGTTGTCATTTGTAGCTAAATAGAAACACATCCTTATCTCCAAAAGAATACCTCATAGTCACAATTATTCTCTCTCTTCAAAACTATAATTCTTGTTATTCACTGTAATTTATTCACTGTAAGAGGGATCATTGGCTCAAGGACTGATAACCTTGAATCAGCTAAGAAGTCTGAAGATCTGAACTACATGATCCTCACAGACACAAAGAAATGTCTTTCTTAGGGATCAACAATGGTGCCTGATAGCCAAAACCAGTGAAAAATATACAGGAAGCTTATTCCTTGCCATAGCTTTCTTCCAGCCCCCTACATTTGAAGGCAGACAACTTATTATTCAGGGAACTAGTGCCGTGGGATATGACTGCTGGATATTTAAGG
The DNA here is from genome assembly GCF_000691845.1 of Merops nubicus. Lineage (NCBI taxonomy): Eukaryota > Metazoa > Chordata > Aves > Coraciiformes > Meropidae > Merops > Merops nubicus. The sequence goes on along the minus strand of NW_008620774.1, from coordinate 51,003 downwards.
TCATTTTGAAATGTGTTTGTCACCAATAGTGGCACACTCAAGCATCCATGGTGCAAAGTTGAGATAATTTAGTGTGACTTCCCAGAGTGCACACATTACAGAATCAGTTTGACTTTTGGCCTCCCTGCATTTAACTGACTGGTAGCTACTTACCCAAACAATAAGAGCATCAGCCATCAAAAAGATTGCTAATTTCAACTGAAATTGAAAGTCCTGACAAAGAAATGGTAGAGAGAAGCAGATCGTGTTTTTACCATTTCTGATGTCTGTTCTATTCTAAACAAAGACAATAAAACATAATTAATACAATAAATCCATTTTTCATGTGAACATCTAAGTACTAACAGTGAACTAACATGTTCTAAAGGACTGTCAGAAGAAAAAAGATCTTATTAAAGAAAGAGGATGATGTCTTATATGAATCAAAGTCTTAGACTCCTGTTGCAAACTGATGCCTAAAGACTCAGGCTCAGCAAGCAAAAGGGCATACTCCTGCACCTGTATTTTCAAATATCCTGTACCATGACTTTGAAAGAACCCCTGCTGTGTAACATCCAGACTCAGTGCCAGACCAGCCACAGAGATCAATACAGACAGTCAGAACCCTGCAATACTGACGGGCTGCCACAGCAATTCCAAAATCAATGGAGTATTTAACAAGGTGCTAATGTAACTCCATTGAGACCAAGACAGTCAGCCTGTCACAACATGCTTGTGACAGAGTTTTGCAGAAGTATTTTCAATTTCTGTGCATTTTGAGAAAAGGATACCTCTGATAACTGATAAATAGCAGTCATCTTTGTGCACGGCATCCTAAATAACATCCCTTCTGCACTCCCAGCCTGCCCCCACTATGCAGCTGACGTGGTACTGTGCTAATGAGAGATGCTCTGACAGAAGCAGCTCAACTGCTAAGCCAGTCCTGTCTAGCAGTGGTTCAGCAAGACAGCTGACTCCCTACATCCAACATCCAAAGTTCTTGTTCTAGTACACCACAGAGAGGTACCACAGCTAAAGACAGCAATGCTCAGAGCAACCTCTTCAGCTGCATCCACTTGTTTAAACTCCTGTGGAGCAAGCTATATAGGATATTCCTCAAGAGTCACTTCTAGGTTAATGTAGGGCAGCAAACTATCCCCTCTTAACATCTAATACACAGAGCAGGTGCCAAGGCAGCAATATTAATGGCAATTTTTTTTCTCCACACGGAAATGTGTGACCTGCAACTGCTGCTTTTTAATTCCAAAGTGAGAAAAGAGATGAGAGAACTGGAATGACATTGCTCTAATCAATCGCCTCAGTCATCCACTCTCAGATAGTGACTAGATGTCAGTTCTCTACAGCAAAAGTAGTATAAGAAGTTCCTATTCTGTCAATCTTCCCTCCCTCAACACAATTTTCTCAATTCATTATTTGTGCAAGCACCTATTACAAAAATATTCTAAACTGGACCAGTAAATTGGCTGTGTTTTAAAAAACCAAAGCAAGAACAAAGAATACCCTCAATAGCTAGCCCTCAAAAATAATTGACTTTGATCCTGTTGCACAAGTGGTTTAGATCATGGTCAACAGGCAATTGCATTAGTGAAATTGGGAGTGCCTTAAACTGCAGGCTGGATGTAAAAAGTCTTACATCCCAAGAGAAAATCTGCATGGAAATATACTCTGAAAAAGCACGATCATTGTCTTAGTCTGCAGAGCCCTTCCTTCTGGAGGGCTCAGGGATCTGTCCTCTCTCCCACTGTGGGCAGCTAGTATAAGAAGCTCTTGGAGAATGCCACTATGGTACAGACTAAGATGGACTGGGGAAAGCTTTGGTTCACATGCAGGAAAAGCAGGATCTTTATTAAGTTGCCTAACCTATGGAAACTGTTGCTCCAAAGTTTATTCCATGATGCGGGATTCATACACAGGAATTGGAGACTCCAGAGAGAAGAGAGATTAATTAAATTAAAAATTTTAAAAAACAGAAAATTACTCCAAAAGTTAGAGCAGCTTGCAATGGACACTTCACACTTTTTATCTCATGAGCAGACAATAAAGCAGTCAGGTAAAAGATAAGGGATACAGGCTCCATATCCTCCTTCCAATCAGTGTCTGAAGCTGAGGAATCGGACATTGCTCACCAAGAGGAAGATTTCCTTATTCTGCACTCATCCATCTTGCTTCCCTCCCTTTCTTTCTCACTGATCCTAGCCACTGTTCTACGTCCCCTGAATTCTTCCAGCTTTCCCTTGAGATGTTTATAGTTCACTAATCCAGTACTTTTAAAAACTTTTTCAGGGTTTAGTCTTCTCTTGGGTACGTTTAGATAGATGACAGGTTGGGCTGCTGCCCGCTAGATCCAGCACAAAGCAAGCAATGCATATTTAGGAAACACTGGTGGTGGCTGATACCATCACATTTAAACCACTTTGGCACATGATGCTGCATGAAGATATATCAGGTATTATTGAACTGTGATCAAATTCTTAGAGTGTTTATTTCAAGAATCTGGAATCATCTGTTGCCTGGCAATAACTAGAAACGCTTCTGAAAAAAGGTTGTTTTGCCTTGTTGCTAATATTAAATATTATCATATTCTTAAAGTATGGCATAAAGTATTTCTTTAAGACTGTTTTTTATAAAAAATATCCATCTGTAATTGCAAATCAAATAGTTTTATGATCAATAGACATACCAGGCCTTTTTTATCCTGTGAATGTTTGTGTGAAATTGGAGCCTTGTTGTGGGGTTTTATTTACAGGATTAAACCTTTTCACAAATGACTTCTTCATACCTCTTAATTAAAATGTATAACAGCTTTTTATTTAAAGAGCACAAATTCATCCAAACAAATAACAGCCCGAAGTGCCACTGAAATGTTGCATCTGTGTCTCTTTGTCACCTAGCTAGAGATCTTGAAAGTAATGCAGAGGTGTAGATGACATTTAGTTCTTCTTCACTATCACCACTACAGACTTCCAGCACTGCTCCACCTGTTCTCTAGGACAGCAAAAAGAGCAGTTCCATGGGAGCACCAGTGCCTGTTGCAGCTCCTTGAGAACACCCTTCTACAAACCCATTTTTACCTGCTCTTAACCAGTAAAATGTCCATGCCTACACTAATACGCCCCTACTCTTCTCCAGAGCCCTAAGAATCCTCTGTCAAACACATTTCTACTCCAACAGAAGAATGTATAGTCTTCTTCCCTGGACAACAGGTTAGTGTAGGTTACCTTTATCTCTCCTATCATAGTACTACTTAATTTCAGAGCAAATTCATAGTCATAGTCCCCAGCCTTCTCATATTTTGTCTATATCATAGCATGGTACAGTAAATCTATGACAAAATGTGAATTAGTTTTTTTGGGGCTGCAGGAAAAACTCCTGTGTGTTGTAGGCTGCAGTAAGGGAGTGATCCTGCTGGTACCCCCTCGCTGTCACTGCAGGATTTGAAGTGGCAGGTGTGTTGCAGATTCATTCTCTCATGCTTGCACTGCCTAACAGCATGAAAGCAAATCCAAAGCTTCCAAAACCCTGTACAGCTCTGATAATCCTGCGAAGATTTACTGCAGCTGTTCAAGAAAGAGATATGAACAAGTCCTGAGATTAGATTAAAAAAAAAGGCACATTTTTTTTTCTTTTTTAAAGATAAGCAAGTCCACTCTAAAGGAAGAAAGTCTGTAATTCACCTGAAGTACTATCCAAGGGGAAACTAATTCCTTTCAGATGCAGGGTCAAGTTTTTATGTGGAGCCATCTTGACCCGTAACCAGATTGGCTATGAATAAACACATGTGGTCTGAGGAACCATGGAGTGAGGATAAAATAGGGTGAAGAACACATCTACTCCAGCTCTCTTGGGAGTCCTGTGGAAAGGCTGTCATTGATTTCAGTGGGATTTGGATGTGACTCTGTCATTTAGCACAGATGCTTTTTTTCAAGACATTTTGGTTCTTTCAGTTTCAGAACAAATGCAGCCCTCATTATCATCAGGAGAAACCAGAAAAGCATGGTACTTCTGAAAATTAAGCTAACAAATCTTTTAGAAAGAAAGTGTGTTACCTCCAGATGAATCCTTCTCTACTGGTGATGAACACCAGTTCAAGTGCTAGCTTAAATGGGAAAAAGGTTTTCAGCACAGCTGGAAAAAGCAGGCAGAGATTTTGTGAAACTGGAGGTTGCTGCTTTTGTCCTTTCATGAGTGGCACTTTGTTTAACATATGAATTTTGAGGCACTGACTGATGGCAGCCATCACTAATCAGTGGATCTGCTCCCTAAAGTGGAGGGAATAAAAATACCTAATTCCAGTTTGCAAAATGGTCAGTGCATTAACAAAAGAGTTCACTATTTCAGCAATTTCTGTAACTACCAACATAATGTCACAAATAGCTGCTTCTCAGACACATCACCTTTAAAGCTGAATTAATTTCACAGTGCTGAAATCCATGGGCTAAGTTCTTCCTGGTGCACGACAAACAGGGTCACAAAAAAAAATTACATCATATTTCTGATGGGTAGAACAATGGTAAAGAAGAAAAGAAAAAATAAACTAGAAAATATAATTTTCCATGACTTGCAGCATTTGAATTTCAACCTCTGACTGGACCAGAAGTTACAGGGAAGTTGTAGGGCCACTGAGGCAAAGCTAGGAGCACCTATTTAAAGGAGATAATTAAGGCAGTCATATAATTCCACTCTGACCATGACATCATTGGGCAGTAGACCAATGGTTAAGCATAACTTCAGCACTCTATACAGCCTGTTGATAATTTAAAAAAACAATTGTGTCAGAAAACATTCAAAAGATGAAAGCAAAATTCCTTGTGGAAACAAGTTAATATCAATGTCTCTTTCCACTGAGCAGATGCAAGAACCCCATAGATCCTTGTCAGTCAGACTGGATTACACTGGAATATTTGTGGGTTTCAACCAGCTTATCCTCATTCCTCAGCAGGA
>NW_008620774.1:0-45994 GCF_000691845.1 Merops nubicus | reverse complement strand
CCATGGGGTTGTACCCCAACCATCAGTCCCTACACCCCATTTGAAGCATGTGACCTGGGCAGGCAGGAACGATGGGGACCCCCTGGCTGAGCACCCAGGTGTCAGGTCCCACTTGGGCCACCCAGGACAATCTGTCAGACACCTGACAGATCTTGTGGCACCAACACCCCTTGTTCCTTCATCCTTCCTTCTTTCCTTCTGCATGTCATCTGCCTTTTGACTAGTGTTGGGTGCTGAAGGATTGTTCAGCACTTCACTGCTGGGAGTAAGTTCAGGTCAGCTGAGGAGGAGCCTGCACTCATCCCCTTAGGATCACCTAACAAAAATAAAGGAGCCCTGCAGTTTTGTCAGTTACTCTGAAACTGCTCTTAGAAAAAAAATAGGGAAAAGCCAAAAGCAAATCCATACACCAAATAAAGGCAGAGCAGCTCTGCTCCCTGCCAAAACAACTGGACAGAAATGAAGGGAAACGAAGCATGGCTCACACGTGGCTGCTCCATCTGCAGGGTCCAGATGAGAAGTTTCCAACCACTCCTAGAAGTTTTCCAACCACTTCTGCTGATTCACTTTCATCCTATCTCACATCCTCCATTTGTCCTCCTGGAAGACGATGAGGATTTAGTGAGTTCTGGTTTCTTGTACACCCAAGCTCCAACTTTGGGTATAACTCAAACTCAGAAGTCTCTGTAATTTATTGTTTATTACCTCAAGCAGAGGTATCTCTTCCTCCCTTACACAAGATCATTGCTATTACAATCATTTTGCACAAGTAAAGCCTAGTGTAACTCAGCTGGCTATTGCTGACCAGAAGCAACCATGCCTGGCTGAGCCTTAATAAAGGGTTAGCTTTTCATAAAGACTTTTCCAGGGATGTCCAGGAATAAATTTCTTCACACGTAAACTTCAAGCCCCACAGACACATCTGATTTATTTAATACAATGTCACAACCAAACCTGTTTATGTAATTTATTACCAATAATCAGTTTAGATAAGATAGTAAACACCTCTGAGATGACAATGAATTTGAGGATCCTCATTGCATCCTCTCTCCCACCAGCCTGACTTTAAAGATAGACTCTAAAGACAATGAAGTGAAGCTTTTGTAGGTAACTGGAAATACTTTGAAAGCCACATGCTTTCACATTGCTGGAACGAAGCATTCCAATATTTCAGTGGCACATTTTTAACCTTTTCACTTTGTCACAGTTCTGAATATAGTTTTTCAATATATATATAAAAAAACTGATAGCAGGATGACAGTTAAATTTCCTGGACTCTGAAAGCAGACACTCAAGGTTGGGTTTTCTAGGAAGCACCTTCCAAATAATGCACAAGTATAAGTGATGCATTTAGCTCAAGGCAGAGAAGACAGCAAATCTGTAGCCAAGTTGTGAGAAGTATCAGGGAGAAGGTAAACTTTCAGTCATCCACACTTGGAAATTGTAGTATTTGGTTTTCACAGGGCACAGAGACACTTGCATGGTTTGCTATTGAAAAATTATATTTACAGTCTGTTTAGGTGAAAGAATGTACTTCAATTCATGACACTGAGAAGAGCTGAATGGTTACTCTTTAAATTGCATTCACTGTTGCCTGAAAGTTTTTACCACAGTGCATAAGACAAAGAAGTAAATGTGTACTGTCTCCAGAGCCAGAAAGCTGAAGTGGCAGTGCTGACAGACCAAACAGTGAATAATACAATGGAAGCAGCCTGCTCTTCCTCTGATATAAGCTTGGAGGTGTCAGTGCTGGTACTCTTCAGAGTAATAACATCCTGCATTATTAAAGACAAGATCTCAACAGCTGCTTAATGTTAACATAAGACCCCTGAACATATTCTAAAATACTCCATGTCAGTTCAGTATAGGCACTGTAATTTAACTTACCATATAATTATCACCTTCTCTTATGCTTTGAGAGTTTATTTCCTGTTTTGTCAGACAATGATTAATCTCTTTAAAAAAAAACAAAAAATTGAATGTTGAGAAATAACTCCTAAAAGGTATCCACCATTCTCCACATCCTTTACTTCATAAAACAGAAGTTATTTCAGAGCCAGCTGAATCTCTGTTCCTTTCCTAGAGCTTTGGCATTCATGCCCTATCTTTACTTTTCCTTGAGTAGAATGCTGGAAGACTGAGCAACACTGGCAGCAGCTGTGAGTAGCTTCGTGAAGAGCCTCATTCAGGATCTGAGTTTAAATTCTAGCTGCTCACATGCTGTGTGCCAGCATATGTTGTGAGCAACCACAAATCGTGTACAGATGTGTGCTGCAATGCCAGTGTAGCCAAGATACAACACTGAATAACATCTCGTGTGCTTTGTAATTATACATAATTAATGTGAATGTCATATAACAGAGGCCATGTTTGTGGCAGGATTTATCCACTGGCTTTGGAAGCAAGAAGTAAGAATTATGGTGTGAACTTTTAAACAAGATTTTTAATGTGAGGTATGAAAACTGAAGAGGGGAGACTGACTTCTGGGAAACGTTTTATATAAAAGGCTCTGGTTAAATGGTCACACAAGCCACAACTTGAGAAAGGTTTGTTTTGTGCACATTTCAAAAGTCTAAAGGAAAAAACGTTTACATATAAGTAAAAAGAGAAAGTATGCAAACATTATCCTAGTTGGAAAAGCAAAGTGCCAATCATGCAGCAAATAGAGGGAAGCACAGCAAAGGTCATGGGGGAACAGGCAGAAAAAAGCCAATCTAAAGACCAGGAAGAGCAGGGCTGAGGGTAGATGAGCATCCTTAAAGTGCCTTGTAAATAATCTCTGTTGCCCTCTCGTGCAAAACTGATGATTTTCATTAAGTGACGATATGTTGCTTTCTGTAAGATAGAGTTTGAAAAATGAATGCTGGGAATATTGACCATCTTTGCTGTCTCTGTGTAGAGAGGGCAGACTCTCATTGCCCACGGACCAGCTGTGCCTTTTCCATGGGTCCAACAGAACAGTAGCACTGTGTCTCTTCTCTCCTGACCACTGGCAAACACCAGGCAGGTACAGGCAGCCTGCCCAGAAGAAGTAACACTTTTATTTAAACTGTGTGAACAAAGCAGTAAAGGAAAAAGGAAGGGAAAGGCCTGAACACACTCTCAAAATGTGAGAATAGGCTAGCTAGCAGCTGGCAGAGGATCAGACTTCTGTGGCCTCTCCCACTCAGAGCTCTCAGGAGAGGGTTCTCAGCATGCACTTTAAGCTAATCTAAGTGAAGGTTTCTCTGGTCCCACTCTCCTGCCCATTCCCAGCTTTTTATGCCCTTCTCCTCTGTGACTTTAGCACAAGCACTCATTTGATTGCATAGTGAAATGGTTCAGGGAGCTGGAAAAACTGAAAACTTACCATGAAATAAAATAATTAGCTCTCAGCCAGGTAATTTCCCTGAATGGGATTCACATGAAGTCAAAGACACGCCAGGGCTAATGCAAGAGAGAGGATGGAGATGTGCAGACTTGGTCCACAGGGAAAGTGCAGGTTACAGTTCCCTAGTCCTAGATTACCTTAAGCTGCCGTGGAAGCACACCAGGGTGGCTCTCAGCAGACATCACAAGCTGTTTTGCAACCACATAGGTACACGTTTGTCCCTTTGGGGTAACAGAGAGAGAGACCTTTTTTAATAAACTAAGATGTTTTGTGTTTCCTCTTCCCCAGGTTGCCATCCTGATCGAAGGAGGACTTGTAGGTTTAATGAGAGTGCTCTCCAATAGGCAGTAGCAGCAAATCATTAATGAGCAGCATCAGCTCTGACAGAGCTACAGCTTTCAAGATTCATCCTGCGTTTGAGGGTGATTTGCTGCATCAAAGCTGAGAAAATATATTAATAAAGAGAAGGGAAAGAAATTCCATTACAGTTTGATTACATCTTGCATTTTTGTTGTTCAGCTTACCTTTTGGTATAAATCTTCTTTCTGCTTGTATTACACATCCCAGAGCATTTCTCCAGATACACAGCATTTGCATCATTTGGCAGAGAATGTGAAAACTGAAATGTTGATCAGACTGTGCTGGAAAGGGTTTGTTAACAGAAAACACAATGCAGTTAAATCACATCCTATTAAACCAGCAACATTCTTAACTCTGAAGCATGGCATCTTATTTATTGACTGTTTGCTCTTGACTCTTTGGACTCCTCATATCTCACACGTTTGATTAGCCACATACCTGATGGTTATGTTTTCTCCTCTCTTAACATCCTCAGTTCAATCTGTGCAGGTCATTTTCCTTGACCCACTTTGTCCAAACTTGTGATACTGCTTGGTAGACCCTCAAAGTCTACCTTACATTGTTGATATAACTTAACATTGGCTAGTCTCCAGCCTTTCTCTGCTGCAAACAAAAAGCTGAATGCTCCCATCCCTTATCTGGGAAGGACAGCTGCAACTCGACTTCCTAGCTCAATTTTAACCGTATATTTACGAAAGATTAAGTGCTATATACAAATTCAAAGTGAATTTTTTGAAAAAATATCTCTGGGAAACATGTAACAGCACAGAAGAACTAACACTAGGAAGGGCTGTGGCTCCAGGTGACATTACCTTGTCTGCCTACAGACTGTACCAGTCAATGAGCAACACAGTTTTCTGCTATTTCATTGCCCTACTGCCTTTTTTTTCATTGGTTGCTATCCTATTTCTTTGAGACTTCTTATATGGCAGACTATATTTTACTGCATTATGTAGCAATGTTTCCTGATTTCCTGGAAGAACTGATCTGAATTACATGACACTATGCCATATAATGATAGTAAGAGGCAACAAACTCTGCTACCAGTTAAGCAGTTTCTGCTTAATCAACTGCAGCAGAGGAAGAGGATTCAGTCACAGGTTATGACTGGAGGAATTTTTGTAGGGGCTGGGTTTTCATCTAATAGGTTTCTTAATCTTCACCTTAATAAAGTGGTGTTGTGCTAGGCAGTTGAGGAATTCAGAGGCAACAGAGGTAATCTGCAGGAATTCACCAAGAGCCTGCCATCAGTTTTCAGACCAGAGTCATTATGGTAGACCTGGCATCAAGTACACAGTATACAGGATAATTTAGTCAGAAACAAGAGTATAAAGGTTGTGTATCATACATCCAGAATAACCCTGGCCTCCATAACAACAGCAGCAACAAATCAGCTATTGTTACTGATTCTAGACATGTTAATATTTTTTAGAGAACAGCAACATAAACTGAGTTGTTCCATCCCAAAGGATGCATGTTGCTACATGAAAGCATGGCTAAGTACATTGTTAGGACTTCAGCTGTAAGTCTTAACAAGCTCCACTGCTTTCCCAAACAACATTCCCTAGTTAACAGATAAGGAATTAGTTTGGTGATTAAATTATTTCTAGAAAATGCTCTCCTCTTTCAGCTATCCTTGTTGTCCTTTTGTTGGTTTATTGACATCCATTTTCCAGGCCACTGCATTTCCAAACAGCAGTCTTCAGAAGCATTATCCCATTAAGGAAACAATTACTTTGTAGATTTTAATATCTGGGGCCTTACTGGCATCTGGTTGCATTTCTTCCTCCGTCACTCTGTTTCGGGGGGGTTTGCATGCTTTTGCTGCCATTTTAATTGATTGCTCTGGTTTATTAGGAGAAGCACTGCTACAGTTTCCAGGAGCAATGCCCAAGGACTAGACTACATCGTGCTGATTTGCAATAGTGCAGCTCTGGAGCTCCCCAGATTTCAGAGGACGAGAGAGAACGGCTTGAAAATTTTTGCTATGGAAAGTGATTGTCTTTCCTAAGAAGAAGTGAGTTCAAACTCAAAAAGGTGACATAAGCACCACAGTGGAGCTTCCAGGGGTCAGTCATCTCTCTGTGAGGACTTTGGCATGCTCCTCCCACTGCAGCAGGGAGACTGCTACCTGATGCAAAAAATGGGGCAGGAACGTGACTTTGCTTTTCTCCTTCATGACACCGTTGGCCAATATCTGTCTTTGTAACAAGAAACTATAGAAACTTTAATTGGGATTCATCCCTATACACGTGTTCTTTTTGTCTCCTGTTTTAATATTGAACCAAGTTGCAGAGACGAAATCTGACCCTCTGGTATTACTCAAGGTGAACAGCTGAAGGACTCAGATAGTCACTCTCTGAATTAGCTTGCAGGGGATAAGTAGCTAGATTAAGAGAGTACAGGTGGGAAAGTGATAAATCCCACGATCAGAGGCATTTACAACAAGCTATGAGACTCTGCTTTGTGCTGTTTGTTGCTTTAGGCTGGGGTTTTTAAATCCCAGTCTTTGTTGTTTTCCCAGCTTTGTTTGCCCAAGGCAAAATGATCGTTGAAAACCTCACACAGAGGCCCCTAATTCTGACTGGGACACCCAGTAATATACAATTTAAATGATACACAGCACTAGCATGCAGGATTATGTCATTCTGGTCTTACTGCTGCTGCTATTTCACTAATTTTACCATATGGTAGATGTTTTCAGTATGCTGTTTTCCTATACAGTTACAGCCCATGTGCCAAAGCATAGGATGATATAAACAAAAAGCCATATTTTACCATATTTTTTTCCCTGCAGTTGTGTCCTGTAAGATCTGAACAGATCCCAAACAGCAACAAAATCGACACACTGGATTTTCTTGGTTCTGAAAACAGCATCCTGGCAGGATAAGCCAATTCCTTTTGACTGATCTGCACCGTGAAGGAAAGTGAGTGATTTCTGGAGACTCTCGTAAATGTAGCTAACCCTTTACGGCATAGTCTTTTTGACTGAAGCTATTGTTACTGTTGTTACGTTATGGCTAGAGACTGGCGGCTGCAGTCTCCCCTTGCCTGCCCAGGAGTGCAGGGTTAGGGCTCGGGAGCCGCCTGCCGGGGCCGCTCCGTGCAGCCGCGGGGCAGATGCGCCCTCCCGTGTACCAGCTCCGAAGTGGCGCCACAGCCACGGCGTTCAGAGCCCAGACCCCCCTCCAGAGGCTCGGAGATTCTCTTCTTAACAAGATTTTCTCATCTAGAAACTCTGCCCAAAGTCTCCTTCAAACATCCAGAATGTATTGATTTTTTTTTTTCTTTAATTTGGAAGAAATGGAGAGGCTCAGATTTGAAAAACACATAGCAATAAAAATAGTGGGGCTGGCTCCCCCCACCTGGTTTTTCTGCTTATGGAGTGAACCCAAGTTAGAAGAAACAAATGAGTACATTTTCCAAGAGTTTTGCTACTCCCAAGGATGTTCTGATACGATTTTGTACACCCACCTCTGATAAAGTAAATAAAGTTCCCTGAGCAGAGTAAAGAAAGAAATGTTTCCAGGTAACAGTCACTTAGCATAAACTTATTTGAAGGAGTGCAGCCCCAGATGTACATCTTAATTTAGGGCAATCAATAGAGTTTAGCTAGAACCACTGAGAAAACTTTTGGTTTTTGCATACTTTGATTTCAGCACCATCACCTCTCTATCAATTCGCCACAAAATGTCAAATCAAAATAGGGGCCATCAGGATCTGTGTCTAACAATGTAAATTATTGCATTTTTCCAGAAGCTGTGTTTCTTCCTGAAATACTAGAAAGTATCAGTAAATTGCAAGGTGCCTGCATGACAGAGCTATGATACTGAAGTCTCCAGCTGACCCAGCAGTGTGTCTTTGTTAACAGAGAAAAGCACACAGCAATAATTCTAGTTCAAGCAGTAGAAGAGTAATGCCAGCTAGTTCTTTATATTTTCTTGCAGAAATGGCTGGGGGGTGGAGGGGGACATATTTCTCTTGCCCATTTTCATGTAGCTGACCAGTCCATCTCAGCAGTTCTCTTCCCCAGAGTGACTGGGAGCAGGACATAGGTTAGAGGCTGTCAACTCTGTCTGTATCTCTGTCTCTTCGTGGTCCCTGGAAGCAAGCTGAAGAGATCAGCTGATGGATGTAGGCAGCAAGCTAGCTGCTTAAAGCTGGGTACTGTGAATATTACCTTTTTGGATGGCAGCACGGCTGCCTCAAAACATGCTTTGCATGCCCTCTTTCTTTGTATTGCTATCCAAAGCAGTACAAATGATGCTAGTATCTTTATTTGGGTTAGAGATGTGTTGGACTGCTTTCCTTTCCATGGATTTTCAGTCAGATTAATTTTTGTTTTCTCTTCTTTTCATTTTTATTTTCTATTCTTTTTCAAAAAAACAGCAGTATTTTTATCTATGGATGGTTTTCAGGCTACTTCTCTTCATCTCCTCCTGTAGGTTGGGAAATTCCAGATGTACTTTGCTTCCATTGATCTATTTTGCCTAGTCACCATAAATTTCAATCTTCTTCCTCTGCTGCATTTATTCCATCAGTTGTCTTAACTGGCAGTTTCTTTAATAGTCCTTGTTCACGTATGAAATTTTCATAGCTCTGAGCTACTTCATTTCTCTAGAGAGGAAATTAATTTGCACTTTAAACATAAGCAACACTTAGTCTCCATTCAGACACTGACAGCTCTTATGCTGTGGGCTGCCTCAGATCTATTGGTATTTTATTTTAATTTTTTTACCCCAATTTGTTTCTTTCCTTTAATAAAAAAGAATCATAGTGCTGGAACCTGATTTCAGATCATGAAATAACACTTCCTTTCACTCAGGCCAACCAAGAAAGACACCTACCAATTACTTCTGAAGTTAAAATCACTTGCTTTTCAATAAGCCAGAAGCTGATGCTTTATCACTTCCTCACTCTGCAGCTCCTTTTAGTATGCCTTAAAAACCAGAAGAAAAAAAAAAAAGCTTTTAAAGAAGTCTCTATAAAAGTGGAGGTTGAAGTTTGTGCTATTACTAAATGCTCAAATATGTTTACTACATACAATATAAAGTTACCACATAATACGAATGACTAGGAAGATGTTTTTACAGTTCTAACACTTCTAACACTTAAGGTCCAAAAATGGATTTGATAGAAAAATCCAAACGTACACACAAATGTTTCCCAGAGGTTGGGTTTTTTTTTTGTTTGGTTTGGTTTGGTTTGGTTGTTTTTTTGTTTGTATGGGTTTGTTTGGTTGGTTTTGGTTGGTTGGTTTTGTTTGTTTGGGTTTTTGTTTTGTTTGTTTGTTTAACTGGGTTTAAAACATAGCTTGTAGTACTTATTAGTCACTAAGAAATTGTCCAAGGTCATAGAATCATAGAATGGTTTGCATTGGAAAAGGCCTTCAAGACCATCTAGTTCTGCCCACCACGCCACGGGCAGGGACACCTCCCACTAGACCAGGTTACACAAGGACCCGTCCAGCCTGGCCTTGAACATTTCCAGTGATGGAACACCCACAGCTTCCCTGGGCAACCTGTTCCAGTGTCTCACCACCCTCATAGTGAAGAACTTCTTCCTCATGACTAATTTAAATCTACCCTCTTCCAGTTGAACCCATCACCCCTCATCCTATCACTAGAAGCCCTTGTAAAAAGTCCCTACCCAACATTCTTGTAGACCCCCTTCAGATACTGGAAGGCTGCAATAACGTCTTCCCAGAGATGCCTTTTCTCCAGGCTGAACAACACCAGCTCTCCCAGCCTGTCCTTGTAAGTACGTTGTTGTTCCAGCCCTCCCATCATCTTCATGGCCCTCCTCTGCACCTGATCCAACATGTCCATGTCCTTCTTGTGTTGAGGGCTTCAGACTTGGATGCAGTACTCTGGGGGTGCACTCACAAGAGCAGAGTAGAATGGGAGAACCATCTCCCTCAGCCTGCTGGCCATGCTTCTTTTGATCAGTCCAGGATATTTTTGGCTTCCTTCCATGTCCTTCTTGTGTTGAGGGCTTCAGACTTGGATGCAGTACTCTGGGGGTGCACTCACAAGAGCAGAGTAGAATGGGAGAACCATCTCCCTCAGCCTGCTGGCCATGCTTCTTTTGATCAGTCCAGGATATTTTTGGCTTCCTTGTCTGCGCTCACACATTGTTGGCTCATGTTGAGCTTTTCATCAACCAGCACACTCAGGTCTCTCTCCTCAGGACTGCTCTCAGTCCACCCATTGACCAGCCTGTATTGGTGCTTGGGATTGTGCTGACTCAGGCACAGGACCTTGCACTTGGCCATGAAGTTTAACAGAACTTCATGAGGTTGGCATGGGCCCACCTCTCCAGCCTGTCAAGGTCCCTCTTGATGGCATCTCTTCCCTCCAGTGTGTTGACCACACCACAGAGCTTGGTGTCATCCACAAACTTACTGAGGGTGTCCTCAGTTCCACTGTCCATGTCACCAACAGGTATGTTAAACAGCACTAATCCCAGTCCTGATCCCTGAGGAACACCAACCATCACTGGGCTGCACCTGGGCATTGAGCTTTTCACTGCCACTTTTTCAGTGCAACTTTCCATCCCAGTCCTGATCCCTGAGGAACACCAACCATCACTGGGCTGCACCTGGGCATTGAGCTTTTCACTGCCACTTTTTCAGTGCAACTTTCCATCCAATCCCTTATCCACCAAGTGGTCCACCCATCAAATCCATGTCTCTCCAATTTAGAGATCGGGATGTCATGTGACAAAGTATCACTTTGCACAAGCCCAGGTAGATGACATCAGTTGTTCTTCCCTTATCCACCAACACTGTAACTCCATCCTGAAAGGCAAAAAAATTTGTCAAGCACAATTTGCCCTTGGTGAAGCCGTGTTGGCTGTCACAAATCACCTCCTCATTTTCCATGTGCCTTAGCAGAGCCTTCAGGACAATGTGCTCCATGGTCTTGATTGGCACAAACTGGCCTGTCTTCATTTTTCCCCTTTTTGGAAATGGGGGATACGTTCCCCTTTTTCCAGCCAGGGGAAACTTCACAAGCCTGCCACGACTTTTCAGATATGATGGAGAGCAGCTTAGCACTTCATTCGCCCGTTCCCCCAGGGCCCACAGATCAATCCTGACAGATCCCATGGACTTGCACACCTTCAGGTTCTTTAGATGGTCTCGAACCTGATCTTCACTTACAGTGGGTGGATCTTTCTTCTCCCAGTCCTCGCCTTTGTCTTCTGTCGGTGAAGACTGAGACAAAGAAGTCATTGAGTACCCCAGCTTTCTCTGGATTCACTCATGGCCAGGTCTGTTCCCTTCCAGAGAGGGCTCACATCTTCCCTAGACTCCCTTTTATCACTGATGTATCTGTAGAAGTTTTTCTTGTTCTCCTTTTGATATGCCTGGCTAGATTTAATTCTATCTGGACTTTAGCTTTCCTAGCCTGAACCCTGGCTGCTCAGACAGCTTTGTATGCCTCCCAGGCTGCCTGTCCTTGCTTCCAGTCTCTGTAGACTTTCTTTTTGCATCTGAGTGTGTTCAGGAGCTTCTTGACACATACTCTAATATGTGCTGGGCCGCAGGATCTGAAAACCACGCTGCTTGAAACCAAACTTGTATTCATTACAGCTATATTAATACATTCTGTGTGGATACTGGCTGGCTACCTCGGATGAGCTCCACAGTACATTACAGCGCCCATTCCCTCTAACCATCATTTTCCTCCAACCATTTCTGGTCTCTCCTAAGTTAGATGAAAGTTGGGGTTGTCATGCTTGTCAAAAGGAGTCTAACAGGATCTCCATGAAGAGCCCAGAGCAGTCTAATGAACTGAAGTGATAATTCAGAATGAAAATATGCATTTTAACAATATTCCTGCTCAGTAAAACTTGATGTAGTTTCCCCTAATCTACCTGATATTTTGAAATGCAGAGAGTATCACTGCTGTCTTACAGAAACTTTCCACATCTACATCAATATGTCACAAGAAAGTTGTATAAAATGCAATCAATATATGCAAGTAGCCAGATAACAGATTAATGTTATTAATTTAGTTGAGAAACAATGATTTAAAATGGGCTAGTTGGGCTACTGGGCTATCTTTGATACAGATATGGGTCTAGCTAAAGGAAGGATGACATGGAGCCCTGGCATTTCTGAAGCCTTAGGTTCCAAAGTTTGCTTTTTCTCCTGACATGGAAAAGCAACATAACCCCATTCATAAAGATGAATGTGAGTTTTGAGCTTTGAGAACTAGTCTAACCCCTGATATGCAAAAACTGTTTGTCACCTCCTATCACATGAAGGTACTTTTCAGATAAGCCATTGGGCTCCTGCTAACCTTAAGCAGTAGCCTCCTATTTCCCAGCTGCCAATACTGTCACCTGATAGCAATGTTCTTCACCAACCAGTTTAGTTCCAAAACAATGAAGTTATTCTGTTTATCCCACGTATATGTTATGGGTTACTAATTTTGGGGGAGGTTTTGATGTGTTTTTGTTCTTAAAGAATGTATTCAGACAGGACACTATCAGGGCATTTTGTTGTTGGCACTGTTTCTGTCTCTCAGAGACATATGCAGGTGTATGAAGTGAACACTGTTCCATACTAATTTGCAGTTTGAGAATCTGGTCAGCTAAGCAGGACCTCTTCTGGACATTTTTCAAATCCTCATTCCCTGTCAGATATCACTGTCCCAGCCAACACTTCCCTGTGGTGTTCAGCAGCTTCGCCCAGGACACTGACAAATGCATGGTGCATTCTGTGAGGCAGGATCTTTATCTTCCTCACTGTCTGGAAAAGAGAATATATAGTTTGGATTCTACTTCAGTGGGAAAAGTAAATCCTACCATTACTATTACTTTTAGTTAGACAGAATGGGAAATTGTGTTGCATACATTTCACTTAGTAGCCTATAATATTTATTTACATAACAAGCGGTAGGAAGAAAATCCAAGTGCAAAGATCCCATTTTAAAATGAAGTAATTTGTCAACACTTCTTTCTCCATTCATTTCAATTTGCATGCAAGGATACTGAGTTTTATCTCTGGCAATGCTACAGGACTCTAGTTTATTCACAGCAGGAAAGACAGCAAATATAAACAGCAGGCTAATGGGCTGAACTGCTATCTAGCTGGAGCTAAAGCTTACCTAAGTAAGGTTGATGTGCTGTAGAGTAGCTGAAACTAAACAAGTCAATCTCTCCTTCAGACTGCACCTTATTTGGCCCATGTGAACATAAAATTTGAACTTCAAGAGTGCATTTTAATTTGTGATCCTTCCTCTGTATGTACAGAAACCCTGTTTCACAATAAAATTGCTAGCAACCACTTCAAAATACCAAAATGACAATGCTGATATGTAGCTCGGGCTTTGTCCTCCAGGCTCCTTTAGGGTCAGTGGAAAGAGAAAGAAACTTTTCAGGTGCCACGCACTTGGCAGGGTTCAGAGGTCTACTCAGGGGCAAGGGTGATGGCTCCTGGAAGGGTCTCTTTCCATTAACTACAAGAGGGGAATGTGCCCAGCTCAGATATAGATGCCTGCATTTCTGACATACTGTAAAAGTAGGAAGAAAATAACTTGCACTAACATCACAAAAAGTAAAAATGAATACTTAACCAACACCTATGTTCTCCACAGAGATCATTTTGTGCTTACTACTTTTCTTGGGGAATGCTTGTCAGATTTGGGTATCCTTTGCTGGCTGCAATTGCATTTGTACCTTAAACCAATCAGACAGCACATTTGATATTTTTTTCAGAGAATTTCCATAATGAATACAAGTTGCCACAAAAAAACCCACAGGAATCCCTGGGTGGAGAAAGAAAGATGGACTTTTTATCTTCTTGCTCTTTTGTGGATACCAAAAATGGTATTATCCAGGGTGATTTGCATTATCACAGCCTTTACCCACAGAGGGTGACTGTGCACACTCAACAGGCTGGCCCGTGCCTCTGAAACATCCACATGAAGTTTCTTGAGTAGCCTCTGTACCTGTGGGAGTGTAACGGCCGCTTCACCCACACGTGAAGGTGTCCACTGCTCAGTATTCTGATGACAGTGATGGAGTAAAATGCACTCCTTCCTTTTTCAAATCCACATAAAATTTTTTACTGTTGCGATAATGGTAAAATATCTGGGAAAAAATACAACAAAATCTTTTCTTTCCTGCTAGGCCAACTTTAACCATTACTTCATGCAAAAGCAGAATGATTTATATGCATGAAATTATATGTTTTGTACAGTTGCAGCAAATACTCATTGATGTCTTAGGATAAATCTTTGCTTGATCAGGTAGGTATAGGACTAAAGCTTTTTCTCCAGCTATATAATCTATTGTTAACTACAGTTTAAAACTGCTTCTACGGGCACTGCTTTGAGATGGAGTTACTGAATTATCTTTAGACCAAAAGTGATGAAAAAATTGCCGAGTATACTGAGTTGCCTTAGTTGTTAAGTGACATTTTCTGAGCGAGATGGCCATCTAACTATCAATAAGCCTGGGCATCTTGCTAACTCCTGTGAGCTGTGGTGACAGCTGTGTATTTTGTACTGCTGCTGCTGCTAAAAGAAGGAGCAGAACTGAACAAATGGGCTGGTAGAAGGAACTGTTCACTAGAAATCTTGGTTCTTTCCGGAGGAATGTGAAAATAACCTGAATTTCAAAAGGCTCTACATCAGAGTCAGCATTCTGAGTTTGCAGATGAAGTTGTCCAAATACCCAAAAAACTGCTTTTCCTCACTTTTCTGGAAATCAGAAATTGATGGGAATAAAACGCTTCTATTCTCCCTGTTTGGTTGGGTTAAGTTTCTTTCTTTGTTTCTGTGTTTTTTGGGTTTTTTTTTTTCCTATTGCTCTGAAGTTCAGAATGGTGTTCTCCCCATGAGGAGAATCTCTGAGGAGGCACAGATAAGTGATGGTTGGCTAAGAAATTTCTGGAATAAAGTGGATTTGGCCCCACAATACAGATCTCACAGAAAAGAAATTTCAGTTGTAAAGGATGCACAACAGGAAAATCAAAGTAGATATGTACACTAAATCTTGAATAATCTGATACCAAAGGGAGAATAACTGACACTGCAGTAGATTTCTGCTAGGAATTTCGGCCCTTTGTGCCTGGAGCATAAATTTCCAAGAATCTTGGAAGATAATGGCAGCAAATTCAGACTTTAATCTTCTGTGTTGAAGAAGCCTGATCACAAGCATGAATGTGGAATTCCAGTTCAAACAGTTATGCCTAACTGACTGTGCACATCAATTCTCACTTGGAAGCTTGCAGAAAATTCCTTTGGCCAAAAAAAAAGTCTTAAGTTTTAGAGCACCTGTCTCTGAGAGGCTTTCTGTAGTACCTCAGCTCTCAGCCTGTCATTTCTGGCATGTGTCTCGACTCAGACGTGGGGTACATACAGAAGACTTTGAAGTGTTAAAAGGTTCTTTGATATGGTGCCATAGCAATTTAATTATTTACTTCAGTGCTGCCTCAGCTACGGTAAGCTTAAGGAATTAGATGGGATGCAAGATTGTAGCTTTAGCTTATAAAAACGCAAATGATCTGCAATGAAATTGCTCAGGAACTTCACTCTCCATCATACAGTGGTTAGAAGCACTTGAGTTGGAGTTCTTTCCCATGGCAGAGCACCCTGCCAGAGTGATTGCTGGACTAGGAGGTATTCCATTTTGCCTCCTTTTCCTATCTATCTCCAAAGAATTTAAAGCCCTATAAAGAACTTACATTCCTCCCCACTCAGTTTTCAAGGAGGAAGTGACCTGAAGCATGGATCAGATTTCTGGAAAGACCTTTCTGTTGCACTTAACATTTATATCTGCAGGGCATCTGCCCAGCACATAAGACATCTAGGGCTATTTTTGTACAAGAAAATCAACAAATAAATAGTTTTCAGCTATGTGCTCCCAGCACATTCCTAGAGAGACCTTGGGGCCTTTACTCCATTGTCTTGATCTCTTCTGCGTTTGAAAAAGTATTTTGAAGGATCTCCCCTTGCTGATTTTCTGCAGGATCTTCAGAAAATTATAGCAGATGAAGAAACAAACTTCATTCAAGGTGAGAAACCAGCATGATTACAATTTATTGTCACTCAAGCACATAACAGAAAGATTGTCCACTGCATCCCCAGGACACTTTTTCCCTTAATGCTGTCTGGAGTTTTAAAGAGAGAAGATATTAACTTTTCTTTCCCCATAATCAGGCTTGTATATTTTGTCATCAGACTCATCTGGATTATTGGAAGTCTCCTACTAGCTTCCTTGACATGAAGGCCTTGAGTTTCCTATACGTACACGATGTCTCTCCTTGCTTGCTTATGTACTTTAAGTGTCCACATCTTATTGACCCTATCATTACTTTTTACTTATTCCCCTCAAGGAACTGAAGCTTTCCCTCCTTCCCCACCTCCAGAGACTTACAGAATTCTGTAGCTCCATTTTATTTTTTTGTTTTGCCCTAATTTGCTCTACCTGTCCCCTCGTTTAACACTGCTGCAGTGTCAAATTCATTATCTTCTTTTTGCAGGAAATGCTCAGTGCCATGTTTGTATATGGTATATGCAGAGACATACCTTTGTCTCATTAATTTGCAAAACACACAGGATAAAGGGCAGAGAGTTGCAGAAACACAGCTGAGAACTGAGTTTTTGTTACTGTCTTTGCTACTGTGATACAGAGTTTTGAGGTAGTATGCAACGTGCTTGATAAAAATAGTAAAAAAAGCTTTCCACTCCATATAGCACTTAATAAATACACATTTATTTCCTCATCTTTCATCAGTTTTACAGTTTTAACCAGTGCCTCAGTGTTAATATTTGTCAGAAGCATACAATGGAACTTCAGAGACTTCTATTCTGTAGTCCTGAAGTTACAAATTCATGGGCCTTCCTGTAAGGAACTGAGCAAAAAATAATCAAACTAATTTCTTATAACATATTACAGAGTTACATAAGATTTCAACTTACATTTCTATCCTACTCCTTGTACTATATTTACATAGTTAACTAATTTGTTTATTTACATTTTTCAAATACTGTAATTTTTTTTTTATATTGTACATTCTTGTTTAAATTTTTATTACAGAAATTCTTTTACACACATTTTAGACACTAGAGTTTCAATATTTCACATGAGTTCTAGGAAATTACTGCCTGTTTTTACTGGTGATGTGTCAAGATGCCTAAGAAAATACATATTACAAAAGAATTTTATAATACTCAGAATCTTGAATTTTGAACAAAATAAGGACATAGGAGGTAATAATGATAATGTTATTTCCTTTTCTATGTAATATTTTGTTTGGAATGACATTTTACTTGAGATGTAGAATTGTTAAGTGTAAGGGTTTTTTTTAATATAAAGTGAAATATTTTATGTAAATCTTAAAGTATTGAAAATTAGAAATTTTACATAAATGTTGGTCTTCTATTTACTTAAACTATCCCTATCTGTACAGATATATAAATGCTATTTATATATCTGTAGCACATTTTCCAGAAAAGTCTATATCTACATAGGCATTGTTATTACATCAGGAAACTTCCCACTGTCCTTAAAAAGCAATGTGCTCAAGTACAATATTCAGCTTCTGACACAGACACAGTAGTAAATGTGACCTCTGCTCGTAATACTTTCTTCCAGGGGAAGTAAGAGGTACCTGTTGGATTTGGAAGACATGGCAGATAACTTATGTGGACCCCATGAGGGAAATTGAATATATCCAGTCCCACAAATGTTACGCAGGAGCGTCTGACAGAGCAGACCACTTTGGGTTGACTTTCCATGTTACATGTAACTACCTAAATAACATCTTAATAGAAAAAAGTTAATTATAGAAAACCCTTACAACATTGTACAGTTAATGCTGTGTGTCTTCTCTAGTTACAATAATAAGCATTTCTATTAACAAATGATTGTAGATACTAAGTTTAAAGCAAATAGTCATAAATTTCAGGTGTCTTTTATTCTGTTATGGGTAGATATTCTGTTAGGCACAATATGACATTCTTTGTAAACATAAAGATAGATTTCAGTATATTAGACCATGAACTGAAGTTACAGAAAACAGTATAGAGACACAGAGGAAACACAGATCCACCACACACTCTAGGCACAAACCTAGGAGAGGCCATCACAACTGAAACCCTCAGCTGACACCAGTGGGAGAGAAATGTATTCCAGTCACCAAACACTTCTGATTCTGAATTAATTTGGCTTTTTCTTCTTTTCTACCAAAGACTTCTTATAATTTAAAAATACAGTTCTCATAACCACATATTGGTAAGAGTGTATGTTATTCTACTTACCCTGACACATCTAATTACTCTGAAGTCAGTGTTGAGAACTAAGGCCCCTAAAAATGTAATGCAGCTAACACATCTAGAAAGCCTTCTTCAAAATATGTACCTACATATTTTTAAGAACTTGAAAGTATTCTTCCAATAACAAATCATAAAAGAAAACCTCTTGAAGATCTTCTATTTCCCAAACTTAAAAGAGCAGTTTTGTGCAATGTTGTGCAACTCAAGAACTGAACTGAGGAATAATAATTCTGAGCTTCCAGAATATTGCTTATTGCAACTCTCACCCTTAATAACCTGTATGTGTAGGGTAGGCACAAAGTAAGAGGACTTATTTACATCTCATAGAGCAACATCAGAATTCTTATCTGAAAAGATTTCTTGAAAATAAATAGTGGACTTAAGTTATGTAGGTTTTAAGAAATTATTCTGTATCACATAATTATAAGAAGAAACATTAACTTCATTCTATAAAGTCATAGAGAATTTTTATTCTGCTAATAACAGAAGAGTGATGTGAGTATATAGTTACAGCTGTTGTTACTGGGAACTATCTTCTTGCTTCCACTGAATTATCAGGAAAAAAAAAAGTATTAAATTAACTAACAAATAAGCTTTAGAAAGATATTTTAATTTTCCTTTTCTAACATGCTAGAAATGGAGAATAAGGCAACAACTGAGATAAAAATATATATCTTGCTTTGCAAATCAAGCTTCTTAACACATTTCTTAAAAGTGAACTTTTATGTTGAGAAATTGAACGGCCTTGAAAGAAAAGCTTTAATTACTTTGACAAGATCATGTCTTCTATTTAATTAGGTATTTTAAAAACACTCCAAATTAGATAGAAAGGGCTTTATTTTAGAGTTATAGATGAGTCTTCAGCTTTAAGTAGCTCCTTTGTACAGCTAAAAAGCTTCTCCAGCACCCTGCAAGACTAAGTAATGTTTAGAAAAATGCCAACAATTTCCATTGCAACCTTCAATATTCCTATACTACTGAAGTATTCTAACCTCATTCTATGGAGAAACAACAGATGGTGTTCAAATATCAGGGTCTTCTGAGTTACAACCAGACTGCAAAACACTGGCTTGCTGTCTCATATGGTCTTCACAACTATGAAAAATTCTTGGTTTTTCCACTCAAAGTAAGTGACTTTTACTGACCAAAACTGGTTGATAAAGTCATGGTAGTTGAAATAATGAAGAAATCATTTCATAACTAGGACATATATTCCATATGGACATACAAAAAATATTCAACATAAATTAGACAGACTGCAATTCTAATTAGAAAAGGGGGAAAAAGAAGGAAAATTATGTGATAGACTTCTGAAATCTTCTTTCATGCTGAGCAAAAAAAGTTCACTTTTAAGTTCTTTCAGTGCTTGATATCCTGCTTTGTCCATTTCTTTGGTATGCTATTCTCATTCTGCAAACTCTAAAGGAATTATAATGGTCATCTTAATTCAAATAAAAGAGCAATGAGCTGAAAGCACAACCAGAACAACAGATGCCACAATGCTGCAGAACATGTTGGTCTTGATGATTTCTTGCTCTCTATATTCATTTCTTGTAATGATTGGGGGCATCTGCAAATGCAAACTTCAGTCTGTAAGCCTCTGCTAGGAGAACACTAATTTCTTCATTTCCCCAGTTTACTGTAGGCAAATTCTGTAAAAATATCAGCAATTCCTAGATGGAGAGAAAAACAGAAATCATTTTTTTTTTTTTTTCAAAGACCAGTGTAACAGCAATAAATTCATTAAACAATGGTTATTTATAAGCAATCACTCCTGTAGCACCTCCATACCCCAAACAAAACTGGCATCCCAGCAGGTTTAGTGTTTTACCTGCAACCTTTATAAAAATACTTGCTATTCAGTCTTTCAGTTCAGAAACCAGTTATTAATTTTAGCTGAACTATAGTTATTTTCTGTTGCTGAGAAAGAGCAGATTTTAAAGACGGGTGAGAACTCACTTGCTCTGTAAATATTATCACTGAAAGAAAGCAAGTGCCACAGGATGTAAATTCTATCTGGCCATGCTTGCCCTCGCACGACTATGCTAGTGCCCTTGAACATGGATGGAGACCCCCTGTTGAACTCAGCCAAACAAGAGCTTGCACACAATGTATCAGAACAATTCCATTAGCCATGAGAGGTAAACATTGTTAGCATATCCATTTTATAGCTGGTACTTGAGATACAATGCCCATGGGTATTGGAGTCACTAGAATCTAATAGACATGTAATTCTGAGCTCTGTAAGTCCAAAGCAGTTTAACATGAGACCCAGTCTTCTTTCAGATTTGTTGTGTTCCCTATGCTATTTTAGTATAACAAAACTTACACTAAAAACTACATTATAAATATAAATAATGTAATTATTGAAATAATGATAAAGTATAGAGATTTACCTTGATACTTCTCACACTCTTGCCAATTCCAACCAAGCCCTAGAAGTTTTCACATATTCTTTTGTATATAGCTCTTTAAAAATTCATTAATTCATTTAAGATCTTCAACCTACATTCAGTTTGTAAAATCTGTTGCCCAGATCATTGTACTACCCCTATACTAGGTAGGAATAACTACATGAAGTGCTGGGGTTAAACCCTCAGCCATGAATGAAGGTTGGCATATGGAGGATGCTCACAACCAGGCAAGAAAGACCCTCCTGACTGGTTTTCACCCAGGGTCTGCCCAGCCTTGGGTGGACACTGATGAGGAGATCACCACCAGGTGCCCCCACCTTCCACATTAACTTGGAGGTGGGGCAAGAAGCCACCTCTGTAAGAACTGACTTTGCTTGCAATGCAGTTGGGGGGTGTGTGTGTTGGTTACACAGTGCATGTTCTGTGTGAGGGTTCTCATTCTTGAAAGGGCTCCCCAACTCTTCATAGGAAGTGGAGTTCCTATGAAGGAAGTGGAAGTTTCCAGGATGGCGCAACAAGATCACGAATTTCTATCTGGGACTCATGGCCTGGCTGATTCCATCTCCCATGGTTCCCTGGCCAGCTTGCTCCCTCCTGCACATCCTGTGTTGTGGGTGAATGCATTGACTTATTCATTCATACACTGGTGGGCTGCCTTGGATCTTTGGTGTGTGATTTAAGAGTGGAGGGAGGACTTTGGTTGCTGGTTTGCCCATTAATGATACTATCCTTCTATGCTGGGCAAGCAGTCAGCAGAAGACTACAGTATCTCTTCAAAAAGCTCATTCCATTCTTAATACCTTAAATGGTTTTATAACTTCTTCATCAAGTGGGTAAGAGGAAGACAGCTACAGATAAAGCAAAGTTGCTGACCACACTGCAGAAAAACTAGAATGCTCTTCCCTAATTAGCCTGTTCACAAGCAAACATGAAGAAATCTGACTTCTGGTGCTGCTGCTTTCTAGATATGCCTTGTATATAGTACACTAAGCAATACTTCAATTTTCTTCAACATTTATTATATAGCAATACAGATAACATTAATCAATAGAAGCAGTTTCAGGTGGTAATTTGGATTTAATTTGAAGAGGTCCTAAAATGTGGTTTCTTGCTTTTGTAGCACATATGCTTTATTATTGTGACATAATGTCAGCAAATGTGCCCAGTCTCCTGCTGGCAAAAACTGCAGGACTGCAGCTCCGTGCTGAACTCTGATGCACAGGATCAAATCCTACAGATTGCACTTTGAAAGAGCTTTCAAAAGGGTTACCTGAAAAATGTTTGTTCCCTATCCCACCACTGAATGGTCAAAAGGGACTCAATCCCATCACTCAATGGTCAAAAGCCACTATATATCTGTGTCGCTGCCTATCCAAAGTATTGTGCTGGAGGGCATGGGACTATACAATTGGATACATTCTCCAAATTATGGTTCATCACTAAATCTGAAACTTTTGACAAAAATTTACAAGTCACTTCAGATGTCTTCCTCTTCCCTGATATTCTGGGGAATCATACTGATGCTTACATAAGCTACTTTTCTACTTATACATCAAAAAATATAAAATAGCCTTATATCTGTGTTGCTGCCTATCCAAAGTATTGTGCTGGAGGGCATGGGACTATACAATTGGATACATTCTCCAAATTATGGTTCATCACTAAGTCTGAAACTTTTGATAAAAAATTTACGAGTCACTTCAGATGTCTTCCTCTTCCCTGATATTCTGGGGAATCATACTGATGCTTAGATAAGCTACTTTTCTATTTATACATCAAAAAATATAAAATAAAATAGACAATAATAAATAATAATAAATTAGAACAGCACCTATATGTTCAGTTCTGATGACAGCACCAAAATCCACCATGATGTGGAGCAGCACAGAGCTTCAAATCCTCATCTGTATGCTGAAACTTGTCAGCGTGAGAGGCCTCTTTGGAATATCAACTACCACAATCCTCTGCTTTGTTCATGCAAATGACAATATTATACTGCTCATGATTTGGCCAAACCTGGGAATTTAGTTTGGTTTTTTTTTAAAAAATAAACATTGACCCCAAAGGTCACAAATTCTCAGATCTTAAGTAAAAGCTACCCTAGGCCAAAAACAAGTTTAAAACTTGTCACAGAAAAGATCACCTGGAGATCACACTTGCAATTGTTCAGACAAAAAACATTCCTTAAAATTTAAGCTGCAGCAAAAGGGAAGTTTTTGTTTGTTGTGATGTTACTCATCCAATGTGGGATTTTATGATGGGAGTTTATAAGGCAACCTTAGCAATAAATGGATCTGTTAACCCTATTTGTCTCTTCTAGGTGCTCTATTTTTGCAGAAAAAACACAGACAATTTGTGCACCTTTGTACAGGTGCATGTATCTGTGAGCACATGCATATGTATATTTTTTCACGAATATGTTTAAGATTTATTCTAAAGAGCAGGAATAATTAAACAGGAATGCAACTAAAACCACAACCATTATCTTGCTATAAATCAGAATCCTGCAATATTATATTTAAGTATGCAGTGAAATTATTATTCCTCATAAGCATCTTATTTTCCTTGTCTTCCCTTCTCCTCCTTCTGCCCCTGCTCTCATGGAAGATGGCTGTGGGAGCCCTTAGCAAGGATTCTGTGATTTCAGGAAACAGTGAGGAGCAGAAATGAACATGAAATTATCTTTCTGTGTATATGGGAGAACTATTTTGGATTTATCTATTTCACAGTCTTGTTACATTTGTTCTGGTAATATGGAACAAGAAAGGACAGAAGTTGAGCAGTACTGTGTATTTAATTATGAACAACAGAGTTCACATGACAATGTCTCTATTACACTTGAGAGAACACATTTTTAATAAAGTGTTATACAACTGACAAAATCCCACTTTCTAAAAAGTTTCCACCTACTTATTTGACAGTTATGCTGATAACTGTAATTAATAAACTAGCAGTGAAGAGTAGGAAGGTGTGTGGAGGGATGATAAATGCATACCTCAATGAAAGGGTTTTTTTTATGCTACTGCAAGTGTAACTTTCAACCAGCTCTAAGATAAAGCAGTTAATTCAGTGACTTTTGTGAAATTAGCTCTTTTACTGTTTGCAGCCTCTTCCTCCTGACTTTCTCCTGACTGAGATTGTAACCAATGAAATCTCAGACAATTAAATCAATCTTGGGGGAAAAAAAAAAAAAACCCAGAAGCAAAAGAAAGCAAATTTTATCATGTTTTGAAATCTTGTTCATTAGCAAATCCCCATGTACTATGAAGACTGCTATAACCCATTCAATCAATGCAGTTTTAGAATAAGATCTGGCAATAATACTGATGATTTGGTAATGGCTATCAATAGTTATGCTGTGTTCTGCCACCACCACTCTGACTCCATATTGTGGATCTTGAAGGAAGGAACAGCAAAACCAATTACAGACAAACAACATGTTGACAGCTAATAAAATATAAAAATGTTATCCTAATAAGTACAGCACAAAGGTCTCTTTATGATAATGAAAGAAATTGTTTTTATTTTAAAACTCACTTCAGACACTTTTGTGACTGTTGGAATTAGAGACAAAGTTCAACTGCAGGGTTTTTTTTAGCAAAAGAACAGAACATAAAACTCAGTAACAGAATAGTGGGTTTATTTCTTGTTGATGTAAAAATGGCAATAACTACAGTTCAAATCAAGCTTGAACATACTGAGGAAATTAATAGAGTTAGTTTTTAATGTCAAAACTGAGAATCAGTCTACTAATTTAATAAAGGCAGTCCTAAAATACATCATTTTTCTATGAGAGCTGTTAATCCTTCCTGCTGCTAACTGCAACTTAATTATGGTCTGAGTACTTCTGGTCTACTACAGCTCTATTTTGCACCAAGAGGCAGAACCTGCAATCTTACTATATTTTATAATTGTGAACTTTTCAATATTATATTTTAGGACTGTACATAACTAAATGAAAGGTAAATCAACTTTATATAATCTTTCACTATTTAATGAGGAATTGCTGCCAGCTCTGTTTTGAACAAGAGCTGTATCTGTTACACATTATGTACATGTAGAAAACACTGCAAAGTTTATGCTGGCAATTTGATTCCATGGCTTCTTTAGGAGTGATTCGTACTTTCAAAAGTTGCACTTCAAATTTTAGAACACGGCACCTACTTTTAAAGAACTAATGAAGTACAATAGTACTAAAATTTATTTGGAGGAATTATTGAGACAAGTTAGAGAGGAAACCAGTTATTGCTAGAAAAAAATGCCCGTTCATCTTTTTAGAAAATATAAACCAGAAATAAACCACATGCATACATACAAGGAATTCTAAATGTTTCTATGATTTTATGGGAGATTATATAATGAGGTGTCAGAGATACCAAAACTGGACAACGATTTTTTTTACAAACAGATGTAACCATCGTCCAGGCAAAAGAAACACATAGGATAGGAATGACTTAATTCCTATTCCCTTTACAGTATTCTCTTTCACTTGTTTGTATTTGGAATGCCGGCTGTGAAAGGGCCACATGGATGGCTGGTGCCAAGCAGGCATCCTGTCCGTGGACTGGGTGCCCCCCTGCACTGCACAGTGAAGCAGACAGTGAGATGTGCCAGAGCTGCTGCCTGGCTGAGACCCTGCAGCAGCTGCAGTGGCCAGGCTGGTGACGTGCTGTGTGATGCTGACCTCTAATCCTCTTCCCAGATAGGCAGGATGAGGGATGCCCGCTGCTTTGGGACTCAGCCAAGCCCAGCCAGAATCCTCCCCCCCCAGCCTGCTATCAAAGCAGTAACAAATGCACTGGCTGGTAAGATGAAATCACAGGTCCAGCACACGCTGTAGAGTCCAGCTAACCTTGTTCACATGCCTTAGAGCTACTTGTCCCTTCTCTCTGCCCCTTGCTGCTGATATGTCACACACTAAGTAAGTAGGGCTACAGCTCTGAGACAAGTTCTCTTTTCTCTCTTGAGAACTGTTTTTCCTCTTTCAATGCACTCAGCAATATTCCCTATGCTGCTGCCACTTCTTATTTCTCCAGCTGTCCTAACCTGCTACATGGAGTTACAAATAATGAGCTGTATTTCTGGAGTGCTGTGCATCTTATTAATTACCTATGTCCCAGAGTCAGAGAAAACATTTCTTTCCTATTGGGCACAGCTGGAACTGAGAAAACGAAGATTTCAAAATCTAATATTAAAGAGATAGTAGGAATAGGTCACCTACTGCAGCTTAAGAAACATTTGCTGCAGATACAGGCTAAGAGGCAGAAGTGGACCTGGACCCTTCAGTGGTGCAGCTCATCACCTCTGCTGCTTCCTGAGTGTGGAAAACCACAGTGCACATGCAGCGTAGGCAGCCATGGCTGAGACACTCCAGAACAGTCTGGGTTGGATACTGGATGCAATAATGCAAAAATGGATGCAAAAAAGCCTAAACTTTGATAAGCAGAAGATGGGGAAACACTGGTTTATCTATGCTAAGTGGCAAGAGCATTTAAGCCTGCACTGGACACAGTCTGAAGGATTTTGGGGAGGTATGTTTGTTGAAAGTCATAAATCAGTGCCACTCAGGAACTCCCACCTTGAGTGTGAAAGTTCACATCCTGTCCCATGACAGTTTAGAGGAAAACAAACAAAAACCCACAAAAGAACAACCTCAATATTTGCTGAGATAGTGAACATTTAACCTCATAAATTCAATGCAAATTTTTTTTTCTTGTACATTTCTCTATTGCACTTCACCTAAATTATGCTTCTAGAATTTCTTTTCAAAGATCCTCCTGTTAAACAATCATTCTGACTTATCTGAGTTTTGACCTTTCTTTAATACACCCTGACATCTTAACCAACAGACCACAGCATACAGAGGTTGGAAAAGTATAAAACTAAATACAGAAAAAGTTGTTCAGAGTTCTAACTAGACTTGTTGCAACTTAAAATGGATACTTAAAAAAAAAAAATATCTAAACACATTAAAAGTTAATTTCTTCTGCCATCAGCTTACATGCAGCAATTCAAGTGCATAGTGATTCTTGACACGTACATATATAATATACTTGAATCGAAGAATAATATATATTTTTTTTAACTCAAACATTTTTTATTCTTCATTTCAACTAAAGAAAAAAACACATTGAAAAAAACCCCAGAATTATGCTATTCTTATAATTAATTTTGTAAGAAGAACTTCATAGAAACACACCTTCACATTCTGAAAATGAAAGCTTATGAGAAGTTGATGGTCTTATCATTTCCCTTTCATGTTTTCCTTTTCATGACTACCGAAAAAGATTCCTGGACTCAGCATATTAAAACCATTAAACCAGCAATTAAAGTCCTGTTTCATCCAGTATGGATCTTTTAGACAAGTCATTAGCAACCTTAATTGTGAATTGTAAACCTTGTCGTTCTAAAGGAGTGTGTCAGAGAAATTGCACTCACTTAGCTGAAGAGAAGATTTACATCTTCATTTACATGGGGATGAAAATATATAGATTGATATGGTAAAAAGTACATTAAGGGACCACATCTTATCTGATATTGTAGGTAGACTTATGTCCTTGTTCTCAAATGGAAACAAAAGCCAAAACCACAAGCAATCCCCCATCTCCAAATGTTAAGACAGGAAATAAATTTGCACGTTAGGTATTTTTTTTTCCTAAGGAAACACACTGTCTATACGTTATTATTTACAGGATTATAAGACAAAGCAAAGGACACAGACTTTAAAACAAAGCAAGGATTGCCACAGAACATAAAAGGTGTTCAACTCCATAAACAAACATCATCTTCTTTGTCATACCTTTTTATTCAGAACTATCTCAAAATGCTTCATGCAATGCATGTACCACGAAGTTAAGATACTGATACGGAATATTCCATACTCAGCAAAGAACAGGAATACATCTTAGTCAAGCACTGATGTAAATTCATACTTAAATTGGCTAGTCAAACAAAAACAGTCTTGGGATCTTCCCTGCTTTTAAACTAGAGAAAATAGAACATTCAATTTAAAAATCTTGCATGAAAATTGAATATCCCAGGAAACATCCAGGAAGATTTCTCAGTACTCCTATTGCTACAGCACAGAGAAGAATGGTCCCAAACCACTCTGAATATACTTTCTGCCACATTGTTTTTGGAAATACTGCTATATTGGGATATGTACACTTCTTAAACACCAAAATATAAATCCTTGCAAATAAATTTTTCAAAAGCCAAAGTATATGATTTGTCACTAGCTCCATGCAAATATCAGCTAATAAAGGAAAATAGACGCAAATATCCAGAGTATAAAAAGTCATGAAGATCAGAACTCATTCTGTAAAAAAAAGAAATTCCAAACAAATCCCATCCAAACACAGAATCTGCTTTACCAATTAAGACCGCAGCAATTATGGCAGAATTTCATTTCTGAAGTGAATTGCCAATGAGTAAGTTACTACGTTCTGTAATTTTTCTTCCTGTAGACATATAAAAAGTCATGAAGATCAGAAGTCATGCTGTAAAAAAAAAAAAAAAAATTCCAAACAAATCCCATCCAAATACAGAATCTGCTTTACCAATTAAGACTGCAGCGATTATGGCAGAATTTCATTTCTGAAGTGAATTGCCGATGAGTAAGTTACTACGTTCTATAATTTTCTATAAATGTCTTCTGTAGACATGAAAGATCAAAATATTTGTACAGCATATTGCAGCAGAAGATTTATAATTCTGCCTCTCCATAAAGTCCATATGCTACCCACACTTCTTGGTTTGGTTTTCCTGACCATAATTTGGCAATGCATTTTAAGTGGAACCATTTGTACAGCTCCAAATTCACACATACTCCCTCTCTAAAATGACTTAAATTTTATCACTATGGTACGAAAAGATAAAAGCTCAGCAAAAAAGAAGAGATTCATAAAATACCAACTCAATATAATGAGCCACAGGGAGAAGAGTGTATCAGAATTACATATATTCTGGGCTTAAAGCAATTAGTATGATTTGACAAAAAGGTATTTCACACTGGAAGTCGTTCTGAGTAAAATCTCATCTTGTTTTAGAGAAAACATATGTTAAGGATTGCTGATGTAAAATTGCCTGTATATATAACTTAAGTACTACTGTCTGAGATATCTAATTTTTAAATCTAATAAATATGCCACAGCACAGCAGCTCCTTAAAACTAGCATATTTTTAAAAGTGAAAAGAATTCCTTAACATAATTTAAATGGAATATTGTCAATAGTCTAGGGATATAAGACTGAAAGAGGCCATTTCCAATACGTTGTTCTATCATCCACACCATGTGATGCCATATATAGGTGTTTTGTTCTGAATATCTACTAAACAGTCTCCATTTGCCATGTCAAAACCCACAAAGCATTTGTGTACCTCCAACAGACTCTAAGGACATCAAACCAGAGAACCAGTGGCTTGGTGGTGTGAATGAACCAAACCACCATCACGAAGATATTGCACCTAAAGGAAAGGACAGACAAAGAAGCTGCCCAAAGTCCCATGTCCCTACATTGGCAACAAATCTGTTAGCTGAAAATTTCCAAGTTAACCTGAGTAGACTCATAAAAATCAGTTAACAACTAATCCAAAAGTCCCTTCAACTCTGAGAAGAAGACCACTGCTCACATGAAGAAATGGCTTAAGCTTCCCTCATGAGCAAAGCACGCAGGCACAAGGCACTGGATCACCCAAGCTGCACACGTCCTCTCAATGTACAAAACCAACAACATCCCCTCCAAATCTCTACCCATTCCTTGATGCCTTAAGATAAAAACATATGAAGTTGCATTTTCTTTATACCTCTTAGAAGAAACAATTGTTCAGCTGGACAGAAGTTCTAAAAATGCTTCCACAGACAATAAGACTGAAACATTAATTTGAATTAAAACGATATAATTCATGGTCTACTATAAGCTAAAGAATAAAAATATTCTCAAACAGGACAAATGCTACACAAGACATTAGATTAACATGTGCTCAAGACATCTTTCAATCTGTTTGGGAACAACAAGAAACCTAAATCCCAATTAATCTTACTGTATCACAGAATAACATAAATTTATCAAGCTTTGCCAGAAAATATATACTGCTCTTTATCTCCTGATGTTTTATATAAAATATGCTTCACTTTATCTAATGGTTTATAAATCAAAGTGGAAAAATTTATATCCTTTCGATCTTTCACCAAAATTATATGATGACTTAAATCTTTACCCCCATTACAAAGCAATTCACATGCATTCTAGCAGACAACCATACTTCCTCTTGGGCTTTGTTTTGCAAGGTTAGGTAAGCTACAATTATTTAAATACACTCTGCTAGGGCTTCATTTCCAAGTCTACTGTTGTTGTTAAGTACAACTCTGAAGAGACTACACAAAAAAAAACCAAACATGTAATTCTCATGCAAGTCCCAGAGAGATGCAGTTTCTCAAAAACATAAGGACAAATAATACATTGCTGGGACTACAGAAATATAATCATTCTAAAGGGAGTACTTGGAAGCCATGAGGTACATGATATCCTAAGGCCCTAGGATTCTAAGACAACTAAATGCTAACACATTTTCCTGACATAATGTTTAATTGCCTTTCTTACATATCACTATACTGATAAAAAAGAGAAATCTGAAACTTCGGCTTTGGCCAATCAGAATCTGAGATCAAAATTCTATATGAAATGATGAATGCTTCAGCTTTCAGGGAAAATCCAGGAGTTTGTGAACCAATAGATAAATGTAGGATTTATCCTTTGTTTATCTACAAAAGAACAGCCTCCCCACACAAACACAAGAGAAGAACTGAATTTTGGTTTGGGACAGTGGGTGACAATGGGCAGGGTTAATCTTTTCTGACTGCTGGTTTTTAAGATTTCCAAGATTAAAGTCCTCAAAGTGCTCAGGCCATGAGTACCTCTTCTTGGTAATTTTAACCTATACATGTAAGGAAATAAGCCAGTTTACAGTCTAAAACTTCACAAAAATCTGCATGTTGAAAGCAGTGGCCCTTATCACAGTACCAATACCCAACAGAGCAGTTTGGCAGAGAAGCACTCTGACAATTCCAAAGCAGCTCCAGATTGGTCATCAAAGATCAACCAAGTCAAAATTCTCAATTTTCCACTATGTAAGGACAAACCTTACTAAAAAAAGGGAATCAATATGGAGAGAGTAATACTGTTTTCATAAAAATTATTTTAGCATGTGACTGGCACTAGTATTACATAAACTAAATATTAACAATAGTTTGCAGTATTTCTCCCAGGCATAGGGTTCTCACACTCATCTGGTTTTGTAAAAATTCAAATTACATTAAGAAAAGGTTTGTAGCCTTCTGGTCTTCAGAGATTCAGATAAAAGCCTTGAAAAATCTGTCTGAAGTAATTATCTAAAGACACAGAACCACACATAAACCAAACAGGTTTAAGGAAAACATTATACTTAAATTTATTTTCTTTGGAGAATTGGGCTTTCAACAAAATTATTTCTTTATAAAACCATACCTTGTAAATAAAATACCATTTTGTTTAAATAAATGAACATGACACAAAGGTGTTTAAAGGTTTGGCCATAACTGTAATAGCATTTCTAGTGGAAAAATACTTTGGTGGTGCATTATGTGGTACAATGTAAACGTTCCATGGGCTGGTTTGCCCACAGTGACCACCTCTCTCATCTGTCCCTTAGCAGGCAGATGAGAGGAGGAGTTTCTGTGTTTATCACAATAATCTCCAAGAGAGGAAATTATAGCACAGCTTAGAAGATGTGGCCTTTTCTCACAGAAGAGAACAAAGACATCAACTACATGAAACACGAGTTTCAGAGGTCTATTACTGGTGACAATTTTGGTTTGCATTAAAGGGCTTGCCTGTGAGCTGACAATTCAGCAGCCAGTCCATACCATGCCCCATCATCTTCTCTTGGGGGCAGTAGTCTTTAAGAAAGGATGTGATAGATAACAACAGCTATTAAGGACTTCAGATGTCCCTGCTTAACCTGTTGTCCTGTGCCAGTCAGCACCTGAAATTAAGTACATATGTAAGAACTGTGGTGAAAAAAATATTAAAACAAAGTTTTATTGAATCAATTATAGTTCTGCTCCTCCTAGAAGAAATGCTAAGGCACATGGAGGACAGGAAGGTAATTCAGGAGAGTTAGGGGCAAGTCCTGCCTGACCAATCTGGTGCCTTTCTACAATGAAGCAACTGCACTGGTGGACAAGGGAAGAGCTGTGGATGTCATCTGTCTTGACTTTGCTAAGGCCTTTGACACCATCCCCCATAGCATCCTCCTCTCTAAGTTGGAGAGATATGAGTTTGATGGGTGGACTGTTCAGTGGATAAGAAACTGGCTGGATGGTCGCACCCAGAGAGGAGTGGTCAATGGCTCCATGTCTAGCTGGGCAAAAGTGACCAGTGGTGTCCCTCAAGGGTCTGTACTGGGACTGGTGTTGTTTAACATCTTCATCAATGACACAGACAGTGGCATCAAGGGCACCCTCAGCAAGTGTGCTGATGATACTGAGCTGGGTGGTGCTTGACATGCCAGCGGGATGAGAGGTCATCCAGAGGGACCTGGACAGGTTGGAGAGGTGGGATCAGGTGAACGTCATGAACCCCAAGTGCAGGGTCCTGCACCTGGGGAGGGGCAACCAACATTACCAATACAGGCTGGGAGAGGACACATTAGAAAGCAGTACTTTGGAAAAAGAATTGGGAGTACTAGTAGATGAGAAGCTGGACATGAGCCACCAAAGTGCAGCAGCAGCCCAGAAGGCAAATCAAATCCTGGGCTGCATCACAAGAAGCGTGGCCAGCAGATAGAGATCTGCTCTGCCCTGGAGTTCCGTGTCCAGCTCTGGAGCCCCCAGCACAAGAAGGACGTGGAGCTGTTGGAACATGTTCAGAGGAGAGCCACAGAAATGATCAGAGGGCTGGAGCAGCTCTGCTGTGAGGCCAGGCTGAGGGAGCTGGGGTTGTTCAGCCTGGAGAAGAGGAGGCTCCAGGGGGCCTTATAGAAACCTTCCAATACCTGAGAGGGGCCTACAGGAAAGCAGGGGAGGGACTATTCACAAGGGTTTGTAGTGACAGGACGAGGGGTAATGGCTTTAAGCTAGAAAAGGGGAGATTTAGGTTAGACATTAGGAAAAAGTTCTTCAATATGAGGGTGATAGGCCACTGGAATAGGTTGCCCAGACAGGTGGTGGAGGCCCCATCCCCAGGGACATTCAAGATCAGGCTGGATGAGGCTCTGAGCAGCTTGATCTAGTTGGAGATGTCCCTGCTTATGGTGGGGGGGGTTGGACTAGATGACCTTTGGAGGTCCCTTCCAGCCCAGACATTCTGTGACTCTGTGAGTTCCTGGGGACTGGATGGAACCATAGCTACTCAATCAGCTAACAGCAAGCAAATGCCACTGTGCAGAACACAAAACAGGATGGGATAAAGGGGAGCTCTTAATATGTCTGCAAAGGGATGTCTAATGCAAAAACACCACACACAAGCAAACGAGTTGTCACATGTGAAGATCTTGCTCTTCATGGCAGCTGAAAGAGCTAACTAGGAAGCTATGACAGTAATAGAAAATCTGCATTTCTGGAAGCATTCTAAATCAAATTTGTTTACAAGCAGATAACTAAACAACAGGCGTTTTAATTCTTGTTATTTTGACTGTCTTGTAGTCCCAATGGGACAATTTTACTGTAAGACAGCAAAATCTACCATGCAGCAGCATTTGGGAAACCATAGGAGAAAACACAAGATTAAAAGAAAGAAAATTAATCCCCTTCTGTCTGCTTGTCTCAAAGAAAGGCATATGTCACTACATCCTATTATTCAGCTCATACTCCAAAAGCTTTTAGTTTCTCTTTGTTCTCTTATCAGTAGTTTTGATTGAGTTTGGTAGTCAAGTGTACGGGCTCCTGTGATTTTAGTCTTCTCCAGGGTTACACACTGATAAGGCCAATAATTGACACTGTTACGCAGGAGTTTCTGCTGAAGAAATAAACATGGAAAGAAAACAGTTTTCTTTGTAGAGAGACGTCTCCAGTGACAGCTGTGAATTACCAACTAAATGGAAGCCCTGCCACTGCATTTAGTTTATCAGGTCACTTAAATTGCTCAGGAAGAACAAGAGATTTTTTCTTTGTTCATGAAAATCCTTCTTATATTGAAATGGAGAAAATACAGATATCCCTTTGTTTTATTTACTGAAAAAAAAATAAAAACATTGATTGATGAGAGAAAACTACCCTATAGTCATCAGAAAGCATTTTTTTTTTCCTGCAAACTTGCAGAACAATAAAATCAGATTTTCATTGTGTGGAAAATTTGATTTAAAAGCTGAATAGTAGCAGCATTTCTGTAAAATGCAAGTGATAAAGCCAGGTTTACAGGAAATCTCA
This sequence comes from Merops nubicus, assembly GCF_000691845.1. Lineage (NCBI taxonomy): Eukaryota > Metazoa > Chordata > Aves > Coraciiformes > Meropidae > Merops > Merops nubicus. The sequence goes on along the minus strand of NW_008620774.1, from coordinate 12,154 downwards.
CAAGATTATAGACACCCTGCATCACATCCTGCCTTTCCTTCAGGAGGAGTCAGACCAAACACAACTCTTAACAACATGTGCAGATGAGAGTGGACCCCAAGTTTGCAACATGTTGCCCCCAGCCTGCCAAACTCATTGCTGGACCTGTATGGAGTTTGGACTCTGCATCCTCAGAGCTGTAAAGCCCTGAACAGAAAACATATTTCCTGTCCCTTCAGGTGGGCTTCCGAGATAAAGACACAACTTATTGGCAGGACAAAACGACCTTCTTCCTAGAGTTATGTTATAGGACATGCTGACAGAAATTTAAAAATCATGATGATGAAAAGCAATGACTACTCAATAACTCTTGGAGCCTTTTTTAAGTGAAACAGAATTTTTTCTCTGCAAGTAGGTTTTTACAGAGATCCATAATTTTAGACATAGTTTACCACAGTAATGTGGTTCCTACTGTTCTAACATTGTGTGCTTCTTAGCAAGGATAACTAAAAATTACTAGAGAGCAAAACATTTAAGAAACAACTGTGTGAAAGCAAAAAACATTATACATGTTTTAGGACTGCCAACTGCCATTTCAGAATTGTACTCTAATGCAAATTCATTGTCTATTTGTCTCAAGAGCTGTGAGAACTTCATATGGTTTCTGTAGCTATGCACAACAGCAACCATGTATGTCAGTGGGATTATTATTTCTCAGACATGCAACACAAATTTTGGTTGACTCCTAGAGTCACAGATGTTAGAGACAGGAAAGACCATTACTTATGCTGGTCTGACCTCTTGTGTAGATAATAGGAACTAAACCTAAAACTTTTTTTTTTTTCTTTCCAGAAAGACATCAATTTGAAATCCTTAAGAGCTGCAGAAATTCATTACCTATTTTATTAGTGTCTTAGGACTTTTTTTCTTAGCAACTTTCTCACATATTCATCAATTCACCTATTACTTTTCCTTTTGACCAATTAAATATTTGAAGAACTGCAGTCATCCTCTCTGAGCCCTCTATATGTCTTTGACTTAAGACATCAGAACTGCATGCAGTATTAAACAAACAAAAAAAATCTACCCAAAACTAAACCACCAAAAAGCATGAATTTAAAGATGTAATTACTCCCACATGCCACAGCATTGCTCTGGGAGCTTATATTGAGAGAACAGCCAGAAATGCCCCCGAGGGTCTCTTCAGCAGTCACACATACCAGCCTACAGAGACACATCCTATTCCACTTATCCTGCATTGGCAAAAATTTTTCATTTGACTATATCAAAGTACAGCTTGCCTTAAGAGTCCTTTTTAGGCCTCCTGGTAGGATGTCATATACCTGTCAGCCCGACAGGAAGAACTTCTGTGTTACAAGCTTGTTATTAAAATCCATAAAATAAAATGAAGATAAAGTTATTTATGCAGACAATATTAATAACTCATTATAATTGTCAGCTGGACAATAATAGCTCTTATTTTTATTGTTAGCTGTTAGTAGTCACTAGAAAACTGCAGTCTCTTTTCAGTATTGTCCTCTGATACCTTCAAACTTCCCTATTCACAGTGTTCCTGAAAAATCAGGAAAAGCCTTTGGATAGCACCAGTGTATAATGATGGCTACTTATGAAGAGAACAAATATATCCCTAAGAAGAATTCTGTTAATCTATACATGAACAAAATATAATTGAGTACTCAAAATCTTCATGGAAGAAAAAATAAATATCTAAGACTATCCAAACAGCTAAAAATGTCCAAAATAATTTTAACTGAAATGGGTCTCTTTCTGAAAAGTAAAGAAAACATAAATGAAGGCAATAATGTGTCAAATTCTTTCATTACAGATTCATATTCATGGCCTGCACTGTATCACTTGCTGGTAAGTGATCAGGATGGCACAGGGGAAATGATAACTTGCTCAGCACGACCGAAACGGGAGCAGGCAGCGTCCTCGCAGCCCCAGCGAGCCGTGAAGCCAGTCTGCTTCTGATGGCTGGAACCACCCCAGCCACAATGCTACCTCATTTACTTTCTAGCATTCTGTTGAGATAGCAAAGTTGCAGTACAGATTTGGAAAGCCACAACAGTCCACTGCTGATTCATGCTGTTAAATCATGCTGTTGTTACATTATATTTATGCTGCTATCACGCTATTTTACGATGAGGGACTTCATTATGGTCAGAGCCAGAGCTGATGATGAACTACATGTCAAGAGGAAGCAACATTTGCTTGCCTGCATTAAAATATATAAAGTCTATACTTGAGGTGAAATTAATTCCAGTGATAAAGAAGCATTACAAGTTTCAGACACAGTCACACAGAACTCTAATTCAATGATTAAACAAACATACAGGCATGTTTTGCCAAATGAAAAGCCAGGCTGTTAATCACATGAGCACAGCAGTTGAGACTGTAAAAGAGTTCTTATTTTACTTTGATAACCAAAGAGACTATCTTTAGCTGTGTCCTTTATAACTTCATGAATTCTGTGCTCTGGATTTTTCTAGTGCTTCTTATGGTACATCTTCAGCCAACTGTACTTAGCAACCATAATCAAACGATTTGAAAAAGATCCCTAGGAGCCTGAACAGCAGGAAAAGATAATTATCACTCACTTTTGTAATTTTACCCCCTGGACTAGTGACAAGATTTTATCTGAAAAGCCAAAACTGTGAAGCTTCTAGATTTTAATACCTGATCTGATGTCAAATAGGTGGCTCAGAACAGTTCTAAGGAAAACAGTCAAAGACATCATCTATGTAAGACATAGACGATATATCATATAACTTGAAAAACTAAAAGGAATTTTTAAAAGTATAAAACATTTTGAAACTGGTACATCTTAGTCTGAGCCCTAATTTGACTCCCACCAAAGCATCAAAATCCTTGCCTTATGTTTCCCTTAACTCAGAGTGAATGGGCCAAGAAAGAAGACACATTAAAGCTCATCAGAGCATCAGGTACAAACACAACCCATCTGCAGTTTAGACACATAGCAACAAATAATTTTAGCTAGTCTCCAAATTGCAGCTGCTCTTTCCATGATTCTGACAATTAGACTATTTCTGCTTCTCTGTACCCTCCTTGCATCCAGGGTAAAAAATGCTCTTACTATACACTATGAAAAATCACTATGAAATTTAGTATAAGCTTCCAGTAATACTGCCAATACACACAAGTGTGTATATAACAGTCCTCTGCAGTGCTGTATGATAGTGCCACTGCTTTTATGCAAAACAGAGCAAGACATTCATCCTTTAGGCAGATGTGTGAAAATCTTGCAAGTACTGTAAATCTTATTTTTGCACTAAATGTTATCATTTCAGTTAAAGGATGGGGCAGTTGGATAGCAGGAAACTTTTACATGCACAACATGAGTGAATTTTAGTTACCAACTGTAAATTAAAACATAACCAAAGCAAGGCCAAACACTATGTACTGATATCTTAAAACTTTTCTTACACTTTAGGTTTTACAGATATAAGCTAGTGAAGAGATGGAAGACACACGCTGTTCAGGGCACAGTCTTACAAATAACTCTGGAATCTCTTATATGCTGAAGTAGGTTTTTAATGGAGTCAGTACTGTCAGTACTGAGAAAGTACAGATTTCAACTGAGTTCTTAGATATTTCAAGTCAGAGAGATTACTTTTTTACCTTCTTCTCAGAAAATAGATTGACTACATACAATCATCTGAATAAAAAAGAGTAATATATTGTCATCTTTCAAAACAGAACTGAAACTTAGAGATTTTCCCACAAAAATATTGTTATTTAGAATAGCAGCTCAGATCTCACTTTCCAGTTAGTCCTTATTCCAACTGCTAGACAATTCAGTAATTGTTCATCTGAAGAAGCTTTCTAACAAACCCTTTATAACTGAATTTCTCATTTTTATCAAATTTTCAAATAATTTCCATCATTTCATTAGATTATAACTTTGGGTAGTGAATTTCTTTTTGTTGCATATCTGGACTGTAGTGGCTGCTGCTAGACAATTCAGTAATTGTTCATCTGAAGAAGCTTTCTAACAAACCCTTTATAACTGAATTTCTCATTTTTATCAAATTTTCAAATAATTTCCATCATTTCATTAGACTATAACTTTGGGTAGTGAACTTTTTGTTGCATATCTGGACTTTAGTGGCTGTGAAATAAATAGATACTTTCCAATCTGTTCAATTTTGTCATATCCGTTGAACTACTTAACGTGTTTTTTTATCATGTAATTTTTCCTTAAGTTAAATCTATATTTATTTTGTGTCTAATTCTCTCCCCCTTAAGCCTGTTGAAAGAGGCATTACAAAATAAATGTTGAAACGCCTTCCAATTTCATGTTCCCAGCATTAGTCATTTTCTCTTGGTCAACTTTCTCAACTCCACTGATATTCACCATATTGCTTTTGGCTGAATTAGCTTCAGTATACTTTGTTGACACACTGATATAATAGTCTTGCATTGCTTTTCTACAATAAATGTTCTCTATAAGTAGGTATTTTTATCCTAAGGCTCAAATTATTAAGATGAGCAACTTTACTGAAGACAAAGTATGATAATTCTGCAATTAAAACAAACTCAATGTCTAGACTGAGAAAGAAACAATTATGATGAAGCCATTCAAGATGCAGCACCATTGTAATAGAGCAAAAATGAAAGCTGGACTGATAAGAATATTTAATGGAATTTGCAAGAATCAAAAATCACCTCCAGTTCCAAGAAGTGTAGTGTTCTGTTAAATGGTGATAACTCAAACGTCATGGAAAGTTACACATTATGTGCTGTTTCAATGCACAAATCATAGCTGGAAGGTACAGAGATGAATACAGTAAAAAGCACTATTTTATTTTTTTTTTCCCAAACAGATAGCCTAGACAGCTTTTTCTGCTTTGGATGTTTTTGCCTGGGTTTGGTGGTTTTGTTTTGTTTCAACATGAAGCGATATTTGATACAATTGAAGTTTTGCCAGTCATAACATTTCTGGTGGTATTTAATTTTCTTTTGATAGGAAGTCTTCCCTGGGTTTGGCATTCCCTTAAGATCAGTTAAGAACAGCATATCCAGACAGGGATGATACCAGAATATGGATGTAACAACCTCAGTTCAGCTTTTTCAACTCATTTTCTGCCAGGATCTTATTATGCAGTATTAACAATGACGTGTTATCTCAACTCTAAAAAGGAAAGAGTAAAATCTTCGTATCTTGGTAAAAAACTCTGCAAATTATAATTTAATTGTTCTGCATATTTGCAAAACATTTTTGGTTTTGAAGTCTGTTTTTTGAACTTATATTTTACTGATTCTTAATGTGCCCAAGCGAATATGCTTTGAAAAGAACTAAGATGGTATTTGTGTACCAGCAGCATGCCTCTGCATCCCTGAGGTCTTACTCATAATATTCAAAAGACTATGCCTCTTTTCACCCCATGCACAATTCAGGTCTTTGACAGTATCATTTACTAAAAATGGGGAGTTGAACTGGTCAAATAACTCAATGGAATCCAAAACTGAATTATTATTCTGGTTCACTTAAAGCTATTCAAAGGTGTGGAGGATTATGAGTGAACTACTTTAGGGATAAGTGAACAAAAATCAGTCCTTATTCTTGTATCTTTCCAAAGTTTTATTAGACTAATTATATTCTTCATGCCCGTTGTATTTTATGTATATAGGTTTCATCTCATTCTTTTTTCTAGAACACTCAAAATAGAATTCTACTTCAATTGTGACATACTGATTTAAGATGCAATCAGAACTACTTGGTCATTCTAGTTTCTCACCTAAATGTAATTATGAAATTATAACAAAACCGTAATTTTAAAAGTTTAGCAAAAGTTATTTAAATAAACTTATTGACACAATGACTAGGTTTGTTAGAGTCTGTCAAGAGTCCCCTGTCCCTAACAGCTTTCTTTTACTCTGTATGTGATTTCCTCTTAATGAGCTGGGGAGGAGAAATAGTTCCCTACCAAACTGATTTTGATTAAGCTACTGAGTTATGAGCAAACAAAAAAAGAATAAAACACGTAACCCACATTAGAAATGGGATTGTAAAACCTTTTTCTCATCTCAAGCAGTTGGATGACGTTAAGTTACCTGCAAATTCTACTACACTGTTGTAAAACAACTATAACAAAATTTCATCTTACTCTCTGTAATCACTTAAAATCATAGAATGGTTTTGGTTGGAAAAGACCTTAAAGGTCACCTAGTCCAACCCCTCAGCAGTAAGCAGGGACATCTTCAACTAGACCAGATTGCTCAGAGCACAGTCCAACCCGACCTTGAGTGTCTCCAGGGATGGGGCATCTACCATCTCTCTGGGCAACCTGTGCCAGTGTTTCACCACACTCATAAAAAATTTCCTCCTTTCATCTAGTCTAAATCTACCCTCTTTTAGTTTAAAACCATCACCCCTTGTCCTCCCACAACAGGACCTGCTAAAAAGAATGGCCCCATCTTTCTCATAGGTCTCCTTAAAGTACTGAAAGGCCACAATAAGGTCTCTCTGGAACAAAGTACTGAAAGGCCACAATAAGGGCTCTCTGGAAGCTAACCTCTATAAATAGTGATAAAGTAACTGCAGCAATGACTTGACATGATTGCCATATGTCCAGTGAGTGATACTTGTTTCACTTCTGCTTTGGAGTTTACTCCAACGACAGTACAATATGGTACAAAATGTAGCAAGAGTTAACTATAGCAATATTTTGTCCTTTGTAGATTTTCCAAAATAAACAGACTTGGAATAAAAAAAATTCCAAGTCCTGCTCTTCACCTCAGGAAAGTGTTGTTATCCATCATTAAATATCTTACACATGAATGCTTTAGGAACCCATCAGAATGACGAGTTCAGGTATGAACCTGAAAACTAGAGTTTCTGTAACACTGTTCATAAAGAAACCTCCTTTAAAACAAGTTACACCACACTCAGTCCAGCCCAGTCACTCTCACTCCAGAAGTTGCAACTTCTGTTTATTTTTGTTGCTACATCTGGGCCTGTTTATTTGGTGTCAATTCATTCTGCAAGGACAACCTTCAACAAAAACAATCAAAAAAGGGACATAAAGACATATTAAACATTTTCTTGCAAATAAAACAACATTAATGAAAACAACAGAGCAAAAAAAAAAAAAAGCACTTCATCTAGCACAAATTTCACCAAGTAATTTCCATTAAAAAATTGAGAACTAATTCCTGAGGCAAGTAAGAAGAGCTGACCAATGGCACTGTAAGGTTAATGGGATTGAGCTAATATCATTCAAAATACACAATTTTCAGAGGGTATATTGAAATAAAGATTTTGCTAAACTGCAGAACTTTGCAGATACGTAACGCTAGGCAGTCAGCTTTACAAGCTTAAAATTTTGGGTTCCTACAGTTTTTATGTTATCTGGAGTTTGAAAAAAAAAAATTACTACACCATTTTACTGCAATGATCTCTAAAGTTCTACAGTCAGGTAACTGGTTTTTTATAATCCTTTATATTTCCTTCTTTAAGAAGCTCTGATTCTGAAGAGGCTACTACTATGGTAGACAGGGACCAAGTGATACACTGGTAATAACATTTTTAAGCTACTCTGCTCACTGGTCACTATAAAAAATGAGTAGTAATAGAAAGATTTAAAACAAATCAATAAAATACATCAAACCAACTATTGGCAAGAGTGTACAGATTACGTAGCATGATTTTGCAGAATAACTACAAGCAAAATAAAAATGCATTCTAGAGTTCACCCAGTTAGAGTAAAGAGATAAAATTCATTACCAAACAAGAGTTAAAATACACATGTTCAGACACAGAAACTAACCATCTTTTTATCCATATTTTTGAAAATCGTCTTCCTGTCACTCCCACATGGATGTGTTTTCTACCAAAACCATACTGTATTCAAAGATACAATACTAAATTCCTTGAATTCCAATAATAATAATAATTAAAAAAAAAAAAGATATGCACACAAACAGGGAGGGCTTGAGACTCTCTCACAGTCAAGTAACTGCCTCAAAGAATGAATGCATGCTAAAGAAACATACACCTTTTCTTTCCCATGAAAATGTTCAGAATTTCGAGGTATCTTTCAAGCAATATGAATTGTGTAAACATTATGCTCCACAGTTTTTCTCCATAAACCAGCAAGTTTTACAAGTGGAGTTATGTTCAATATCTCTCCCTCTATTCAGTATTTTCCAATGGATTTGCTCCTGGATGCTTAAGAGCTTCCCTCCGTCCTCCTTATGTACAATGTCTCTAGTAACAGTACAGAAAACGGTATTTTGGCTTGCAATGAGATATTAAAATCTTCAAGGAACTCCTCAAAGAATATTCAGTATTCAGATCACTAAATGTAAGCATTTAAAAGATTACTTCTAGTTTCTAGCAGTGCCATGATCCTTTGTAATTAATAGAGTGAAATAAATATTTGCAGAGTGAGAGATCAGAAGTGACCGATTCACACTCCTGGCCTTCCACTGATTACAAACATAATTCAAAGTGTCTTTATTCCCAATTTAGACCTGGCTCCCAGGATTGGCTTTATTTCATTAAATCTTAAGCCTAACTACATAATGTAACCCATCTTCAATCTATGTCACCTCTGTAACATGAATTGTATCTACATATAATATTTGTTCTAAACTATGCATCGGGTTAGCATGTTTCTTTTATTACTTAAAAGATTAATCATTGAAAAATAATGAAGGCAAATATTAGGTAATGTCACATATAACTGGTTTAGCAAATACAAACGACTGCTAATTTTGTCATATAGCTGCTTTGTTCTTTTTGAAGAACATAGAAAAATATTAGAAAAGAATACAGAGAATTGTTTTTTAGTGCTTGCCAGCTACTTTATATTGCAAGTATGTGGGGAGTATGCTTGAGGAGCAAGGTTCTTAGGAAATCTTACATCACTCATGAAAACAATTTGAGGGATATAGTGATTCATAATTCTGACTACTCTGCTTTTTCCTCCATGTAAATGTTCATGCCATTTGAAAAATTGAATTTAGACAGTGTTTCTCTTCAGTCCAAATTAATTTACTGAGTAGTTTGATTTTGTGTTAGTCAGGAAATATGGTACAATTTTAGATGATGCATCAAATTCCAAAGTTTGAATGTAAGCACTGAAGGTGCAGTTTTGTGCTTGCATTTCATGTACAATATGTGGCATTTCATTAACTTCTACCCCTTCTTTCATGCAGAACAAATTCTTTGACCAAAAATTTAGTGTATTTGACAGCTGAGGTTGTAATACCATGTATTAGTAGGACTAAGTATAGAAACAGTCACTGCAGTTTTTACAGTGAAGTACCTGGTTCCCTTTTAGATGTTCTCAACTAATGTTCTGGGGAAGAAGGAACTTGTTACTATGTCCCAGGACCTTCATTTTCAGGTTTGTCAAACTCTTGAGTAATAAACGACTTGATAAAAACCATCTACCTTGAAATGACACTTAAAACAGCTTAGGGCAAAAATGAAAATCAAGTTACTGAATATCAACATTCATAATAAAGAATACAGTTATAAATACTTATAAAATATTAAAGAAAAAAAGGAAATACATTTATTCTACTTTTATAAAATCAAAACCTGAAGACCCTTGTCTTGTTTCTTATCACCAAGGTTTCACCTTTCTACTTTTCATGCTTCATTCCCCAGAGAAGTGTTACTGATACAGTGTGCTGGCCCAGTAGAGCAGGGCCTTCAGCAAGGGTCTGGAAAATTTATATTTTGGCAATCCTATTCCAGTATAAATTATTTAAAAAACAAAACAAAACAACACAGCAGTATTCTCTAGAGTAGAAGATGGGTCTGTTAAAAAGCAGAAAGATCTCCCAAGGTAAGACATGGCTGCAGCAATTAGTTATTTACCTCTTCCCATAAGGAGCTAAATCTGCTACCCAAGGACTTCTGTTTTTGCTCAATTGCTTTGGAGAGAGCAAGGCTTAGTTTTCACTGACTCCTGTGATTTATCTGATAATATTAGACTACTTCATAGCACTGAGTAACTTCTGAACTCCAGAGGCAAATATATACTACTTGCAATTTAGTATCATTGTACTCTAACTTGCAACATTTCTATGCACAACTGTTCCAAATATTTTGAGGGGTAACTGACCTCTAGGAGAGAGAGCTAGATGGAAAGAGGGCAAAAGAAACAGAGATGCAGATTTCAAATCCAGATACAGAACCCATAACTTATAATATTTAACTTGCTCCAGTGATACAGATTTTTTTAAAAGTCAGACATGAGTAATTAGTATTAGTATGAGCTCTTGGCCTATAATCTCAAAGACATAGAAGCAAATTTAGTATAAAAATCTGCACATTCCTAGCCAAATACAATAGAAAAGTGAGGGTGGTTTGTTGTGAGTTTCAGATTTTTTTAAAAGTCAGACATAAGTAATTAGTATTAGTATGAGCTCTTGGCCTATAATCTCAAGAAAGACATAGAAGCAAATTCAGTATAAAAATATGCACATTCCTAGCCAAATACAATATAAAAGTGAGGGTGGTTTGTTGTGCAAAACAATGGAAATAAAAAAACTCACATCTAAAGCCAGGCTTTTGAGGAAAAACTAGCCTACAGTCTCATCAGAAGAAAAAGGATCACAGAAATCCACCCTGAAGCTTCAGTGAAAAGAAAAGGTAATGTCAGGAGTTTTATTTCCTAGTTCATGCTTCTTAAATCATTTTTAGTGTACTATATAAAGTGGTCAAAATCTTCCAATAACTTTCTAGACACAGGGCAACTTCTTCTCCTGGTACAAGGCAATTACCATTCGCTTCTCAGAGTTAAAGGAAGAATGATATACAGTCTATCCACCATATCTTTGTGCAATATTAAAACTTCGTAATAATAATTTCTGTGAAACAAAACCTGTATTTCTAAGACTATATGACAAAAGACCTGAAGGACATGCTGAACGTGTTCAGCAGAAAGCCACAAAAATGATCAGAGGGGCAGAGCAGCTCTCCTGTGAGGACAGGCTGAGGGAGTTGGGGCTGTTCAGTCTGGAGAAGAGAAGGCTCCAGGGGGACCTTATAGAAACCTTCCAATACCTGAGAGGGGCCTACAAGAAAGCAGGGGAGGGACTATTCACAAGGGTTTGTAGTGACAGGATGAGGGGTAATGACTTTAAGCTAGAAAAGGGGAGATTTAGGTTAGATGAAAAAGTTCTTCAATATGAGGGTGATAGGCCACTGGAATAGGTTGCCCAGACAGGTGGTGGAGGCCCCATCCCTGGAGACATTCAAGATCAAGCTGGATGAGGCTCTGAGCAGCTTGATCTAGTTGCAGATGTCCCTGCTTATGGCAGGGGGGTTGGAGTAGGTGACCTTTGGAGGTCCCTTCCAGCCCAGACATTCTATGAATCTATGATTTAATTTGCAATATACTCCCATATGGTGATCAAGTCAAGATATTAACGATAATCCAAAGATGCAGAAGCTTTTGCCTATGTTGAGTAGGCTTGTTAGCAGATCAGTTAAATTGAGACTAAAATCTGAAGTTGGGACCAGTGGACACATGGTGCTTTTTCCCTTGTAAGACTGTATATAGATACAACTTTACCAGTCACCTCATTGTTTGCTTGATTAAGCTCTTTGCATGCAAATATGTCAGTAATTGCTTTATTGTATGTTGGCTGTTTTGAATATAAATGATTCAACAGTGCTAACTCCCAGTTATCTACTACCAGTACTCAGAGATTAAGGAGCAACCTCTTCAGATTGCTAGCTGTCATGTTTAAAGTCTAAAACAGCAGAGCTCCCAGCTCCTTGCAACACATGACAAGACACTCATTTCCTTCCAAAAGTGCTCACAGCAGGGAATAAAATCACAGCAATGTTAGTAGACATTCTTAAAAGCCAGAAAAATTTTCATATTTACTGTGCTTAACTTTTTGCAAGGTTTGATACAATCACAGAAAAGACCCTGTTAGCTCCCACTTATAGAAGAATGAGGGTGCAGGATCCAGAACAACAAAATCATCTAATCGCAGAGCTTACAGAAAAGAGGGTTAAAAACTCTTCTGTTCAGAAGAGCAAGCCATTCAGAACTATTGCTTCCTTTTTTTTTCTTTTTTTTTAATTGAGAAACATTTATTTTTACTGCAGTATTAATTGGAAATAAATTTCTAACACATTACACACCAAGGAGCTAAATAAGAA
>NW_008620773.1:0-686 GCF_000691845.1 Merops nubicus | reverse complement strand
GGTTTGGTGGTCTATAGTAGACTCCGATAACAGTGTCACCCCTTTTCGCATGTCCCTTAATTCTTACCCACAGGCTTTCAACCTGTTCCACCTCTCCTCACAGACAGAACTCAATAGTTTTTGGTTGCTCCTGCACCTGAAGAGCAACACTCGCCTCCTTGGTCTGTCTTTCTTAAACAGTGTGTAGCCATCCATGACAACATTCCAGTCATTGGAGCTGTCCCACCAGGTTTCAGTGATGGCAATTATACCATAGTCATTGCAACCCAATGCAGGCCTCCAACTCCTCCTGCTTGTTGCCCACACTCTGTGCATTGGTATATCAGCATTTCAGAGAGGGAGTTAACCCACCAGGTTTCACTTTTGCTATCTGACTATTCCTGGCTGGTACCATGCTTACTAATGTGCTAGTGAGTCCTGTCTTATTGTCATTGTCCACCTCAAGTGGGACAGAAGGCTGCAGACTGTGCTCAGGCACATCTCTCATGAACCTGGTGTTATCCCCGTCGCCCTTCAAAGCTAATTTAAAGCCGTGTCAATGAGCCCCTCCACCTGCTGTGCGAGGATCCTTTTTCCCCTTGGAGACAGGTGTGCTCCATCTGCTGTCAGCAGAGCAGGTGTCATATAAACCTCCCTAAGATTAAAGATCCCAAAATTCAAATGGTGGTACCAGTCTCTGAGCCATG